>NW_028135241.1:0-143858 GCF_964662115.1 Mustela nivalis | reverse complement strand
GAAGGAGCCTGCCATGTGGGTTTTCAGTCAATGATGTTCCCTGACTTAAGTCCTACTGCCCCCCTCAAGGGGGTGGGCTCTGAGGAAACTTTTTTTTTTTTCAGGCTTTTGTTCTCTGGTGGTTTTTTGTTTGTTCACTTTTTTTTTTCTCACTTTGACCGCTTTTGATGGTTTTTGTAGTTTTAGAGGAAAACAAACCGCACCCTGATCCTCTCTCTCAGAGAGAAGCCTCAGTCTGGCTACAGAGCTGAAATAAGTTCCCCCTTGGCCGTTGGCAGAGCAGGTTCCAAGTCGCTGTCCCTGGGGATGGAGGATCATTTGCTTGTACCCAAAAGCACGGCAGCAGCAGCTTTGGGCACCTCTAGACTGCTAGAGAGGTTCCAAGCAGCAATCGCACACTGAGATTTTCCCGCTGGCCCGGGCTGGGAGTGCCCGGTCTTTCTGGGTCTAAGAGCGCCCACCTTGCACGCACCAATTTCAGGGAAGGCAGAGGTTCGTGCGCGGGTCTCAGGCTCTGAGAACTGGGCACAGGTCCTAGAGCACCAGGCTGGGCCTTCGCGCACCTCTCTGGGGTGAGAGTTTGGTGCAGGCTCTGAAACAAGGGCGTGTATCAAAGGGCACCTGCTGGGCCTTTATACCTCTCTCAGGGGAGTATCTCAGGCTCTATAGCAGGACTCTTGCATTCTGCCCCCTGGTGTGGCTCCCATCCCCTCACAGGAAACGGACCCCATGCATTCTCCGTGCGCTGGCAGCTTAGGGACCAAGAGCTGGTTTCTCTGCCGCACTCTCTGCCTCAGCGCCACGGGAGGCTGTCCTGGGACCAGGGACTTAAGCCCCTGTCCCTAGCCGCCCCGATTCCCACAATTTCCCCAGAGATGCTTTGCTCTTTTGGAGTGCTTTCAACCAGTCTCCGAGTTAATGCTGGTCCCCAGATGCAGGGCACTCTCGCTTGTATTGGGGTATTACTTTCCAACTGGTTGCCTCTGGTTGCTCCCTCCCCCTTTTGTTTATCTTCTGATATCAGTTCACAGTTCCCACTCCGCTTTACCTGCCCACTGGCTTCTTCTCCCCCTGTAGAGATCCAGACATGTATAATTCTTATCTCAGGCTGATTTCATGGGTGATTGGAGTTCATGGGTGATTGGTAGGTAATCAGCTCATTTTGGGGTACAAGTTGAAAAGACACCTCCTCCTACTTCCGCGCCATTTTGTCCCCCCTCTTAACTTTTTTTTTTTTAATTTTATTTGACAGCACAAGTAGAGGGAGAGGATGAAAGAGAAGCAGGATCTTCACTGAGCAGGGAGCCAGATGCAGGGCTGGATCCCAGGACCCTGGACAGATGCTGCACTGAGGGAGCCACCCAGACACCCTTTTAGACCTAGGATGCAGGTAGGAGAAGCAAGCCAGGGGTTCCTTGGCCCAACACTAATGACCATGGCTCAGACAAATCCATCTTCCACTGCAGGCTTCCAGATACTCTGCGAAGGAGACATTCCCCTTCCTGTCCCTGAATGCTCTGCCAGGTCAAGGCAGATCCATGTTTCTGAGGGTTCCTCTTTGGTCATTCTGTCAGGGACAGCCAAGAGGGCTCCAAGCCTGTGTGGACCCCAGGCCTGGGGATCCCAGCCCTGAACTCTTTGCTCTGCCCTTGATGACCCCAGAATAGATCAATTCAGCAACTGTCAATCCATGCCAGGCCAGGGAACAAACACAGCAGTACACAAGATCAACTCGCCTTGGTCCCAGGAGCCTGGATTCCCCAAGGAGGGCTTCACCTGGTCTCTGAAGGGGATTCCAGGGGTTCCAAGATGGCCATGGGTGGAGCCCACCAGGTAGAGAGGCCCCTGGAGAGTGTCCACTGGCACTGAGCAGACGGAAGATCCGCTCAGGCCTTCCCTCGCGGCTCCACTGTGCCCTGGGGAGAGAAAAGGGCCAGCCACACTGCACCAGGGCCGCAGCTCGGCCGCCCAGGAGCGGCAGCGGGCCTAGCCTGGAGCTCAAGCAGGGGCAGGGAGGCTGGGACTGGGCGGGGGACTGGGGTCCTGGAGTCAGTAGAAGAGCAGCAGGAGCCGGCAGGGGGCGCAGCCAGGCCCCTCACTGGACAGGACAGACAGGAGGCTGGGCGAGGGCGCGCGGGTCTGCAGAGGCCTGCACCACTGTTTGCCGCCCCCCACATGCCACAGCTCGCCCGCACCTGCCTGCCCCGCCCACCGCCTTCTGTGGGCCCAGAGAACTCACTGAGCAAGTAGTGCCTCCCAGGGAGGCAGGGTTTCTGGGCTGGCAGGGCAGGGCGCTGGGGAGTGCATCGGTGCCCTGCTGACTCAGGTACTGAGGGGCTGGGGAGGGGTAGGGGCGCTAGGGAGAGAGGGAGGCTGTGTCCCTCCTGCCCGCTGCCACCTGCTGCTTCGTCCAAGGGAGCGGGAGGGGGGCCTGGCGGACAGGTTCCTGCTGCCCTGGTGCTCCTATGCCCCATAGCCCTTGCCCCACAGCCCTTGCCCCACAGCCCTCGCTCCACTTCTCGGTATCCAGGGAACCCGTGGGGCCCTACTGACATCAAGGGGCCCAGCACCACTGGGCTCGTCTGGCCCCCGGAGAGACGCCTGTGCTGACAGGCTTCTTTTCCAGAACTTGATGAAAAATTTTGTCCCTCAGAATCGCCGGGCTCCCCAGCCCGAGAGGAGCTGGCTCCGCGCGGCCTGGGCCCCACTGGGCCCCCTCCACCTCAAGTGCCTTTTACCCAGGAGCCCCAGGATACCATTCCTTTCTGGCCCATGGACCCCTTCCCCCCACCCCACCCCCACACCTCTACTTTGGGCCTGAAACCACCCTGGGTTCACTTCCATCTCTGGCCCCCTACCCCACAGGTCCTTGTACACCTCCAGGCCTGACCCCTGGCCCGTCTCACCTCTGGGGTCACTGAAACCCTTCCACTAGGGGGCCACTGGCATCTGCCATCCCAGACTCCCGGGACTCCCCTCCACCTTGGAGCTCCCTACCCTGTTTCCTCTAGGAACTGCTGTGCCTAGAGCACCGAAACCCCACATTCTCAAGCCAGCTGTCTTCGGGCCAGGGACTCAGGTATCCTCAGGGACCCTCCTTTCCGGGGCACATACTCCTCTCTGTGCAGGAGAGACCAGAGAGAGCAGCTTGGGGATCCTTCACTCCAGCTGGATGGAGGGGCAGAAGCTGGGGTGTGTGTGAGGGGCTGCTCACAGGTGGCCTCCCTGGGTAAGGAGCTTCCAGGAGGAAACTTCAGGGCGAGGCCATGATGTGGAAGCCTCAGGAAGCACTGGCTGCACAGACTCCAGGCTCCTGGCTTGGGCAGTGGGCATTTAGTGGCCAGAGCCCTACAGGACCAACCCCATCCAAACCCACCCCACCCTGGCTGGCTTTTTTGTCTTGAATTTGCACAGCAACCTTTTCTCCAGTATGAAATTGAAAACTTTGCTTTGGAAAGTTTTGTGTCCAGGAGGCTCCTGGGCATCCACTTACTTTATTTCCGGAGGCTAGTTGAGGAGGGTGGAGTCTTTGGGACCTTAACAGCAGGTCTCCTGATCCTTCCTGACTTCCTTTTTTTTTTTTTTTTAGATTTATTTATTTGAGAGAGAGAGAGAGATAAAGAGCACACCACGGAACACATGCAGGCACAGGTGAATGGGCCAGGTGAATGGACCTGTGCCAAAACAAAGAGTCAGATGCTCAACCAGCTGCAACCACCACCCCCCGTCCACCTTTTACAGATGGGTTACATCTACACACTGGGTGCTCGTGGAGCTCTGGGATCTTGGAGAAGATTTGCCATGAAAATAAGCATTTATACATAACACGGAAGAGAAGATTTGAGGAAATTGAGTGAGTGTCATTCGGTAATGTTTGTGTTAGGATGGTTCTGAAATTTCTGGGCCCTGAGTTACCAAGAACCCTAGGTTGCCCAGCTGGAAGGACCTCAGATAGATCAGCTGGGCTCCTCACCTCATTTGACAGATGGGAAGTTGAGGCCCAGATCTTAGTGCCACAGAGCAGGAGTGAGGAGAGATGTTAGTGACAGGAAGAAACCATAGGGTAAGCACAAAGTGGCTGAGCCTGGTCTTTGTTTATGCAAATGAGTTGCTAAAACAGTGGGCCTGAGGCTGCTGACTCTATCTAGTGGCCAGCAAGAAGTAACACCAGCCCACACCTTCTGAGGTTTAACTCCTGCCAGGAATGATTCTCAATGTTTTATTTGTGGGCACCTGGGTGGCTCAGTTGTTCAGCTGAGGTTATGCTCCCAGGGTGCAGGGATCTAATCCTCACCAGGCTTCCTGCTCAGTGGGAAGCCTGCTTCTCCCTTTCACACTCCCCCTGTGTGTGTTCCCTCTCACCCTGTCTCTCTCTCTCTGTCAAATAAATAATAAAATCTTAAAACAAGAACAACAACACCAAAATGCTTTATTTGCCTTAGGAGATAGGGTCTGTTATGGCTACCATTTTAATGCATGGAAATATGGGCACAGGGGAGCTAAAGGAGTCCAAGGTCACACAGCTTGCAAGTGGAGGAGCCAAGATTTGAACCTTGGGCAGCCTGCCTCCAGAACCTGTATCATTTTTTCCCCTTGTGTATGTTATTTTTAAAAACCTTTCCCTGGGCTCTCTTCTTCGGCGCTGCCTGCGGAGGTGGCAGCCATCTGTTACTGGGCATCATGGCTGCCCTCAGACCTTTGGTGAAGCCCAAGATCGTTAAAAAGAGGACCAAGAAGTTCATCCGGCACCAGTCAGACCGATATGTCAAAATTAAGCGCAACTGGCGGAAGCCAAGAGGCATTGACAATAGGGTGCGCAGAAGATTCAAGGGCCAGATCTTGATGCCCAACATTGGTTACGGGAGCAACAAGAAGACAAAGCACATGTTGCCCAGTGGCTTCAGGAAGTTCCTAGTGCACAACGTCAAGGAGTTGAAGTGCTGCTGATGTGTAGCAAATCTTACTGTGCCGAGATTGCTCAAAACGTCTCCTCCAAGAACCGCAAAGCTATTGTGGAAAGAGCAGCCCAGCTGGCAATCAGAGTCACCAATCCCAATGCCAGGCTGCGCAGTGAAGAAAATGAATAGACAGCTTGTTGTGCACGTCATATTTGTGTTAATAAAAGCATAAAACTAAAAAAAACAAAAAAACAAAAAAAACCCTTTCCCTGAATTCTAACAGAGATGTGTAAACATTGTTAAGCATGTAGTTTATTGATCATCACAAAGCTTAGGTTCTGAAGCATTGCAGCAAGCTGGGGTGGGCTTTGATGTCAGACCTGGTTGGAATCCAGTTTCTGGTGCTGCATGACCTTAGGTGACTTACTCAGCCTCAGTTTCTGCACTGAGTTTGGCAGCCGTGTGATGAGTAGATCGTGTGACAGTGCCTAGAGGGTTTGGTGCCTGGCGAGTGTTTAATAAATGGTTTTCTCTTCTTAATAATAAAGATTCTAAGTTGTGTTGGTTTTGTTAAGCAGTCCGAATACCTTCCTCATCGGTCAGTAGCCTGTCAGTCGCCTTGTAGGTACTTGTGAGGAGTCACTTTGGTAAGTCACTATATATAGCTGAAACATTTGGGGGTAGTTGGGGGACACCCCCCCCTGCCCCCACTGCCCCTGCATTGAAAGTCTGTAATTTAAAATGTTCCACCTGTGCCTTTTTTTTTTTTTTAAACATAACCACTTTGGGACAGTGAAAGTTATATGTCTTCTCCTTAGGATTGTGACGGAGCCTTTGGGGACCTGCAACAGCTTACTTCCAGTTTCTGTCTGGCATACTGATGGGCCAGAACTTATTTTAACAACATTCCATCACATGCCAGGCACCTGGAAGGAAGAATATGTTGAACTTCTCGGAAATTATTTTTTGGAACTGTTTTTATCCTGAGGAATAACCCATTTAAAAATTGAATGATCTTTATGGTTGACTTTTCCACTCTACATAATGGAAACTGAAAAACTCGTTGTTTTCAGCTGCTTCTGCAGCAGTGGGAAGAGCAAGCCTGTGGGGTCCTCCCCAGGTTGGCCCCAGCACAGAGCTGCATCATTCTACACACCCCTCATGCCTTGTCTCCTTGTCTGTGAGGTGGTAATGATGGTGCAGGGAGCTCCAGGGGTTGTCGTGAAGGTTACAGAGATGGGGGGTGTAAACTTTGAATAGTGTGCCCCACATAAAATGCAGATCTGGTGAGCAGAGGCAGCTGCTCACATTAATTGTTGATGCCAAGGCACTGGAGTTCCACAACAGCCTATGCCTTTCTTTCCTGGGTCCTTTTTGTCTCAGCCACCACCTTAGAGAAAGTGACTCAGCAAGGCTGGTGCTTGTGGAGCCCTCTACAAATCCAGCTAATTCACACGGGCGATGCCCTGGAGATAAGGGGGTTTTCCTGGGTGGTAGGACCCCATTTCAGAGGCTTAACTAGCCGGTTTCTCCTAACTGGTCGTGTCGTCCAGGGTCAAGATGAAGGCCTGCCAGGAGACTGGTGGTCTCACCAGAGTTTTCCACTGGAAGCATGAAGGACCCCATGGGGCTTCGTGCAGAATGACATGGGTGTTGGAGGGAGAACAGGGGGGACATCGCCTGTACCATCATGGGCAGGTCACTATATCTGGCTCACGCCGGCTTTCTTCCCATCTGGGAAATGGCAGAAGACCATGCTTTTTCACAGGAGGGATGAGGGTTTAGGGAGGTATTTGATGACTGTGTTGGGGCTGCATGAGTAACAGAGTTGACGGAGGGGCCTTGGAGTCACAGACTTGGGTTCAGGCCCCTGCTGCTGCCACATAAAAGTAGATCACTTGGGTAAGCCATGGACCTCAGTGTCCTCCTCTGTGCACTGTGGATAATACCTAGCATGTAGGTCTGTGAGGGGTACAAAATAGAAGGCCATATTAGGAGCTTAGAGCAGAGTCTGGTACTCACTAGATTGTAGTTTTATGGAGATACTCTGGCATCACTGGTGTTGCAGACCTGGTCCTACCCTCTGGAACCTTTCGCTGTGTGACAGATGGCTTATGAGGCCGTGGCTGACAGAAAGAAGCGGTGTCTGTCTTTTCTTAAGATTAAGGGTACAGAGGGGTGCCTGGTGGCTCAGTCGTTGAAGCATACAACTCTTGGTTTCAGCTAAGGTCATGATCTCAGGGTGGTGGGATTGAGCCCTGAGGTGTGCTCTGCTCTCAGTGTAGAATCTGCTGGAGGTTCTATCTCCCTGTATTTGTGTGTGTGTGCTCTCTCTGTATCTCTCTCTCTCTGTCTATCTCTCCCTAAAATAAATGAAGCTGTAAAAATAAATAAATACATACATGCATAAGTTAATTAATTATGGGTACAGAAATCAGTGATGGAGCTGGGCTGATGGGACGCTTGGCAGCAAAGATAGGTGCACCCTGCTTGAAGGCTCGGGGGTAGCTGTGGTGTCACCAGTGGTGATGGGGGTGTGAGGATGAAGCCTCGTGCAGCATCCAGAGAGGAACTTAGATGGGGGGGGGGGTTCCAGGGAGTAAATGCCCATGGGTAGGAAGCATCTTCAGATGAATGTCAGAGGGTGTCCTCATGGATGGGGAGGCACCCTTTCTCCCTGAAGCTGCCCACGAGTAGAGGTGTGCCTGCTGGGGACATAACTAAATCATTGGGGTTTAGCCTCCTAAGCTGTTAATTTATGAAGATGTGGCCAAGACCTTGTCTCACTGCTTTTTAAAGAGAAGTAAATTAAACTGCTGTTTGGGATGGTGTTGTCTTCCAAAGGCTCATTCAGAGTCAGTGGCAGAGCTGCTGTGGGCTTTCCAACTTGTCTTGAAAGCCTGGTCCAGGCAAGGGTGAGGGATATTCCCATCTCTTGGGGTCTCTTGCCCTCTCTGTTTATGGCTGAACGTGGTTTTGTGACTGGTAAATAGACAGGCATCCTGTGCAGATCCTTCAGCTCTTCGTGTGGCTGCAGTAGAGGAAATTCCCATTCACTGGGCACAGACTGTGGCTGGACGGGCGGTGTGGCGGGGCTCTCACTGAGCATTCTCCTTTCACGTAATCCCCGACCAGATATGAATTTTGTGGTGTTGCCACTTTCCTGCTGGCCAGGAGGGAAGTTGAAGCCCAGGAAAGTTACACTTTCTCGCTGTGGTAAGCGGCAGAGCCATGTCAGCTGGTCCAGGCCCTGGCTTTCAGGTCTGTTTGCTGTGAGCATTTCCTCTTGTGTTTCCAGCTTTTGGCCTGTTTGACCTATCAAACTACTGATGGTGTATTGATAATTCTAATACTCTCGACATTGTGAAAGATGAGCTCTTCACTTTGTGCTAGAAATGTTTCTTGCTGTATTTTTCTTTTAATTAAAAAAAAAAGTCAAAGTCCCACGTTTCTGCCCATTTGAATCTCCCTGAGTCTCCCTGTTGTGAAGTGGTTGGGTTTGGGGATTTCTAGGGCAGGGGCCTAGTTGGTGGTGGCTTTGCCTGGAGGAGCCCATGGCTCAGGACTTAGAGTGGGGACTGGAGCAGTGTGAACTGTGGCCTGAAAATGTGTTCATGTGTGCTGAGGTGGTGCCCAGATTCTTTTGGAGGATGAACTGAGGTTTTGATCAGTAGGTTAGAGAAACACTTGATGGAATAACACTGATAATTTTGTTTTTGTATTCAATCCTAATTTTGTGTTTTTGTTTTCGTGTAGTGCAGTGTGCTCTATGTTCTAAGAAAAAATTGGCAATCAATTCATACAGTATCATGATTTAATAATCCTTCCTCACTCACCGGGTCATATTTCAGGTTTTTATATGTAGTTTTTATATCTGTAGTTCTGTTTCTGAATTCTGCATTTTGATTCATTCCTTCATTTTTAAATTTCTTATTTTAAAGATTTTATTTATTTGAGAGAGAGAGAGAATGAGCTAGGAGCGGGGGCAGAGGGAGAAGGAAAGGGAGACTCCTCACTGAGCATGGAGCCTGATGTGGGTCTCAGATCCCAGGTCTCTGAGATCAGGACCTGACCCAAAGGCAGATGCTTAACAGACTGAGCTACCCAGGTGCAGCCACATTCCTTCATATTTTTATTTTTACTCCAGTGCTGCACTGTTTGGCTGGTTGCTTCAGTTTCTGGGAGGGAGGGAGATGACCCCCTCCCCTGTTCTTCTAACAAGTTTGCTTTTGCTGCGTTGACTGGAGAAGGGCCAGGCTTCCTGAAGATGAGTAGGATGATTCAGTGACACCCAAAAGGCAGTGGCTATCATTGTTCCCACTGTGCTTCAACAACTTCACCCACTGACTCTTTGATGATGGCAGCCACCAGCAAATCTTCTGCAGAGGACTGCTGCCTTGGGATGCTTTTCTTGTGGTGCTGGACTTCATTCCCCCTGGCAGCCAGTACAGCTAGGATTAGAACCTAGGAAAAGTCCCATTAGAACCCAAGAAAGTGGGGTGCCTGGGTGGCTTAATTGATTTTCTGCCTTTGGCTCAGTTCATGGTCTTAGGGTCCTGAGATCAAACCCTGCACTAGTGTCCGTGCTGGCTGTGGAACCTACTTAAAATCAAACAAACAGAAATCAGCCCAAGAAAGTACCATCCTTTGTGTTGTTCTATACTGTGGATCAGATTTTATTTTTCTTTTCTTTTTTTTTTTCTTCTTTCTTTTTAAAGATTATTTATTTGTCAGTGAGAGAGCACAAGCAGGGGGAGCAACAGGCAGAGGGAGAGGCAGGCTTCTGGTTGGGTAAGGGGTCTGATGCCGGACTTGATCCCAGGACCCTGTGATCATGACCTGAGTCATGTTAGGCTGCTGCCTAACAGACTGAGCCAACCAGGCATCCCCCAGGATCAGACTTCAATAACCCTACCAGATTTCTTTAGCTTTGACATTTTAAAGGACAATGAAAGCTAGCTAAACCTACACCAGGATTCTGCATCTGCTGGGGCTGTGCTGTCCGGGCCTATGTGCCTCCTGTTCTTCTAACCCCATCAATTCCACCCATGTTTTAGCCAGTGAACTGTAGGCAGGTGTGGGTGTGTCACTGAAAGCTTTGACTCGTCATTCATATCTTTATTGTAAGCTTATAATCTTTATTTTTTTCTTTTTTTGGGGGTAAGATTTTATTGATTTGTTTGTTTATGAGAATGAATGGGGAGCAGAGGCAGAGGGAGAAGCAGACTCCCTGCTGAGCAGGAAGTCTGACATAGGGCAAGATCCCACGATTATTTATGACCTGAGCCCAATGCAGATGCTTAACCGACTGAGCCACCCAGGCGCCTCTTTATTTTTCCTTTATTGATTATCTGCCTTTCTGAGGCAGTGTTCTACCTGGGTTCTCATAACTCCACACTAAGGTATTCTTCCACTAGTGTGGCCTGTTTTGAGGTAATTCCTATACATTCTGGCTATGCTGCTAAATGATGCTATGATCTTGGACTCTTTTTTTTTTTTTTTTAACTTCTCTGA
This sequence comes from Mustela nivalis, assembly GCF_964662115.1. NCBI lineage: Eukaryota > Metazoa > Chordata > Mammalia > Carnivora > Mustelidae > Mustela > Mustela nivalis. The sequence continues at coordinate 133,446 of NW_028135241.1, read as the reverse complement.
GCCTTGGTTTCCTCTGTGCTAATGTGGATAATATACCCTCTCTTGCAGATGTGTGGAGGGCCATGGCTGACTTGGATGCAGTTGGAGTCATCTCACGGCATATGGAATACACAATTTCTCTTGCTTCCTGTCTTGATAACGACATCTTGGTTTTCATGCTGTCTTAGAACAAGTAGAACTTGACTTACATGTAAGTTGTGAATTCACGTACTTTTGACAGAGGTGTTATTTTAGTTTAGTTTAGTTTAGTTTAAAGCAGGCTCCACACCCAGTGCAGAGCCCAGTGTGGAACTCAAACTCACCACCGTGAGATCAAGATCCGAGCTGAGATCAAGAGTTGGCCGCTCAACCAGCCTAGTCACCCAGGCATCCCTTCTGTTTATCATTTTTCAAAAAATGTGACAAGTAACACTTTCTCTGCTTGGACCTGTCCTCACACCTGCTATGCTGGTCTGGGGGTCAGACGTGTAGCTGGTGTGGTGCTGGTGATGTTGAGCAAGACAGTTGTTAAGTCTTTTTACCCTAATTGCTGTTGTCCTATTATTTCCTTTTTTTTTTTTAAGATTTTATTTTATATCGTGGTGATATATGCTAAAACTGTTGCTTCTGGTCCTGCCTTAAAACTTGAATATGTAGGGCATTTTTTAAGAATTCATCCCTGGAGATACAGTATTTGTTTTTCTCTGTCTAACTTATTTTGCTTAGCACAATACCCTCTAGGTACATCCATACTGTTGTAAATATCAGGATCTCATCCTTTTTGATGGCTGAGTAATATACCATTGTGTGTATGTACCACTTTGTCTTCTGTTGCTGGACACTTGGGCTGCTTCCATATCTCGGCTATGGAAAATAAAATGCTGCAGTAGGCTTAGGGGTGCCTCCGTGCGTTCAGAATGTTGAGTCTGATGTGTCAACTGCCACAACAGTCGTGGCAACTCAGGAAGGGAGCCAGGTGCAGGAGGTAAGAGGAGGAGTGCAGCTTTAGGCAATCTGAGTTGAGGTGTCTGTTGGACGTGCAGGTGTAGGTTCTGGTTGGACAGTCAAAATGTAGGAATGGGTGCTTGGGGGAAGAGAGATGCAATCATGCTGTTGCCAAGGGATATATTCCTTGTAGAGAGAGTGACAGTTAAGGATTTAGGGTAATTCCTTCTTTTCTTGGGCAGATAAAGGGGAAGAATAAAGGAGTAGTGGATGGAAGGGGAGGGACGTGGCTTTGATGCCAGGAAGGCATTTTTGCACAGATGTCTAGAGAAGAGAGATTTCAAGGAATGAAATGTCAGCAATGTTCGATGATGTGAAAAGTTGCAAAGCAGCTTGATTAGGGGGTGGGGGTAGATCGAGGAGGTTGTCACTGAGTACTGAAAGAAAATGGGAGGTGAGTAGTGGAGTCCTAAGCCAGACATAGAGATAGAGTGACTGGGCGTGAGACCATGGAGGTCACACACAAGAATAGCCTTTTAGAAAGTTTGATGGTAAAGACACAGACGATCATAACTCCAGACATAGCTTGGACAAGGGTGGGTTTTACAGGCTGTGTTTACCTATTTGCAGGTTGACTGAAGGGAGATGACAGATGGTGCATGATGCTGGATGTTGTGGGTTGAGATGGGATCAGGTATACAGAAAAGCACACAGAGAGGAGTGTATGGATGCCCTGACTGCTTCTGTAGAACACAAGGCCAACATTAGGCATGGAGGGAATGGAACGTGGCTCAAGGAGATGTGCAGTCTCAGATACAGACCACATGGCTCAGAGTCTTACAGGGCTCTCCTTGCCTCCGTGTGGCCCTTCTCACAGGGTTTAAGTTTTGAAGAGTCCTTTTGTTTCTATGGGTTTGGGGTGTGACTGGAGAGACATAGCAGAGAGCAAGGGCTGAGGAAAGACCAAGAGGGCAGGAACTCACAGAGGGGAGTCTACTACCCTCTCTGCCTTTTCTGGTATGGGCTCTCTCCTGATCTGAATGGAAGGATGACCTGCCATTACTTCTTTTAAAAATGCATTTGGCTTTACCCTGCCAGAAAGCAACACATGTTTATTGAAGAATAGTGGGAAACCCCAGAGAAACTGAAGGAAGAAAATAAGCACTCAGCTGAAGACAACCATTCAAAAGTTCTGGCACCTTTTCCTCCCAACTTTCGCTGAAGTTGAACAGATAAGTGTATATATATGAAGTGATTTCTGGGAAAGACCAAAAAAAAAAAAAAAAAAGATACCAACAACAAGAAAACAAAAAAGAGAACAAAGCAGAAGAAAACGGTGTTCATTTTCTTCCTGAGGCTGCCCTTCCTCGATACTGCTACTTGGTTTTACTACCTGCTTTTCTCCCTGGGCTTTCTTGACAAAACATGGTTCCACTACTTTTACCTTCTTCAAAGTGTTTGACAGAGTCGTTTGCTTTCAACATGGAGTTTGAGCAAAATGGACTATTGTTTTAAAATATTCTATCATGTGTGCTGTAATATCTCATCATGGACATGATACAAATGCTATGATAAAAAGAAGAGATGCTTTTAAAGTGATCACCAGAGTTGTGAAATTCATTGGCATGATCCTTCTTTTTTTTTTTTTTAAAGATTTTATTTATTTATTTGACAGACAGAGATCACAAGTAGGCAGAGAGGCAGGCAGAGAGAGGAGAAAGCAGGCTCCCTGCAGAGTAGAAAGCCCGATGCGGGGCTCGATCCCAGGACCCTGGGATCATGACCTGAGCTGAGAGCAGAGGCTTAACCCACTGAGCCACCCAGGTGCCCCGGCATGATCCTTCTTTTGAGGGTCATAATTTGTTTAATTTTTTTCTGCTCCAGCTTAACCTTCGCAGTCTTCAGTTGTTATGTGCATTAGACACAGTATTAGCAGTAGTGGCAGTAAAAATACTCTTGTCACCCTTTACAGGTACCATTTTACTAGCATCTCCTTACCACTGTAGCAGCTTTAAACCCTGTTTCCACCCTGTTCATTCCTTTAAATGCCTTTTCCTTAAAACCTTTTCTTAGTTTTTGGTGTTCTATAGCTTTACCACAAAATGTTTAATTGAAGATTTCTCATCTTGCTTGGTATCTGTTCATTTCCTGTATTTCTGGATTTATCATTTCTGTAATATCCTCAGCTGTTTTCTTCTGAAATTTTGACTCTGTCCTTCTGCTGTACTTCCCAGGATTCTTATTTAAACCTCCCATCTGTTGTTCGTGTCTCTCAAGCTGGCGTTCATCCTCTTCTCCTGCCTCCTTGTGTTGCATTCTGGGGAATGTCTTCACTTCTTGGTGCAGTGTTGTGAAGTCCTTCATTCGGGGCTCATCTACTGCCCCACCATTCTGGTGTTTTTTTCTGTTGTGTTTTACGTCTCAGTGATTTTTGGTCCCTGTTTAACTTCCTTCAGTTCCATGTTCACACTTGGCCTGTTGCTTTTGATAGGCTCTTGATCCTTCTTCATTTTTAAACCTCTTTTGTGTTCTTAAACAATTAACATGTAATATTTTCTATTCTGTATCTGATCATTCCAGTGTCTAAAGTCTTCATTTTCCCTCAGTCTTCTGTCTCTCACAGTGGCCTCATTTCTTGCATTCTCTGTGAAGGGATTTTGAGACCAGATTTATTGGAACATAGATGTAATCTCTTTTAATTCTGTTTTTTGGTGTGTTTTTTTTGTTTGTTTGTTTGTTTGTCTGTCTGTTTTTTCCTGGAGGGTTTGTCTTTCCTTTGCCAGGAGGCTGGGAGTGTTCTTGGTTGGGATCACTTTGGTTCCATTTGAGGGTCCTGGTTTATTAAGGAAATCTCGGGTTCAGTTCCCCCAACTTACCGTGTGGTGGGAACGGGGTCTGGAGGGCACAGGCCTGTAGAGATCCTGCAGTGAAAATGGCATTTGTTCTCTGGCACCCTGATTTGTTTCTCTTGAGCTTGTTGCTTACAGATCAGGTTTTGGCTCACTTGTTTCTGCCACCTCCCTCTTCCTGCTTCCTTTCCTACCATTTTCTAAGTCCTTTGCTAGTTTTCCGATGTCTTTTAAAGCCCAGAAATGTTTTGTGAATTCCATTTGCCATCACTAATTGCAAGTCTCATCCTGCAGCAGGAAGGCCAGAGCCAGACACTGTAATGCTCTGCCTCCCACAGAGGAGATTTTAATACCCTCTCCTCGTGTTCAGAAATTCTAGATTGGAGATGGAGTTATGGATACATTACCATCTACAGAGGAATTAGTTGCCTATATAATAGAACAAGTATGCATTATTCTAATCTTCCTAAAACTTCCATTTTGCATAATAAATATGAATGAATAAGGAACCTGCATTACTTTAGTTTATGCAGATGTTCTCTTTCTGTCTCTGGCTTTAGATGGTAGGTTGTCATTTGTATGGTTCATTCTGAAAATTGGGTAACTTCATTCTTATTTTCTACATGTTGGTGCCATATAAAGTGATGATTTATGGAGATTCAGAGGTAAATATTTATCAACATCTAAATAATTGGGGAAGGCTTCCTTTACAAAAGGTAGAATTATTAAGACCTGTTTAATCACAGAAGGGATATCCTGTAAAGCTATCCCATAAATAAAAAGTGGATCAGAAGAAAGCAGAGAGAGGAGAGAATTTGGAAGGAGCACGTGGAGGGACACCTACTGCCTATCCCTGTAAGTCAGGGGCAATCTGGAAGGGAAACCTTGTTAAAGGAGGCAGTAGTGTTTAGATGTAATGAGCTACTGGAAACCTCACAGTGTTCTGGTGAAGCAGTGGTGTGCAATCAAGTCCGCAGCCCAGTTGAAGTTGTGGCTTCAGGCAGCAAGCGAGCAGGCCTTTCTGTCTGCCTTTATCTCCAGTGGGAGCGACTTGTCCTCCTTGAAGTCAGCCTCCAGACATCTTTTCCTGTCGCTACACATCTGTGCATCACTGAGAATTTCTGTGGTTGCTGCTTCATGGAGATGTTTGTCAGTTTTGGGTTTTGTTTGTTTTGTTTTGTTTTTTACCGAGGTTCACTTGCTAACTTTTCTCTTCTCCTAAAAAAAAAATATATTTAATCTAGGGGTGCCTGGGTGGCTCAGTGGGTTAAAGCCTCTGCCTTTGACTCGGCTTGAAGGCATGATCCCAGGGTCCTGGGATTGAGCTCCACATCAGGCTCTCTGTTCAGCAGGGAGCCTGCTTCCCTTCCTCTCTCTCTGCCTGCCTCTCTGCCTATTTGTGATCTCTGTCTGCCAAATAAATAAATAAAATCTTTAAAAAATATATGTGTTTAATCTAGGGGCACCTGGGTGGCTAAGTGGGTGGGTTAAGCCTGTTTCTTCAGCTCAGGTTATGATCTCAGGGTCCTGGGATTGAGTCCTGCATCAGCAGGGAGCCCTCTTCCTCCTCCTCTCTCTCTCTGCCTCTCTGCCTACTTTTGATCTCTCTCTGTCAAATAAATAAGTAAGTAAATAAATCTTTTAAAAATATATATATAATCTCTTCCAGGAAGAGTTTATGCTGAGTGAAAAAAGTCAAGCAGAGAGAGTCAATTATCATATGGTTTCACTTATTTGTGGAGCATTACAAATAGCATGGTGGACAAGGGGAGATGGAGAGAAGGGAGTTGAGGGAAACTGGAAGGGGAGGTGAACCATGACAGACTATGGACTCTGAAAAATAATCTGAGGGTTTTGAAGGGGTCGGGGGTGGGAGGTTGGGGGAACCAGGTGGTGGGTATTAGAGAGGGCACGGATTGCATGGAGCACTGGGTGTGGTGCAAAAACAACAAATACTGTTACACTGAAAAAATATATATACATATATATATTTCATCTCTTATTACCATGTATTTCAAATGGTAGTGAGGGATGATGGTGTGGGACCCCATGAAGTGAATTTACCCTGCCAACTTGACCACAATATAAGTGTCGTACACAGCCGTCCTGTGTCCCCTTTCATTCTGAAATGGATTCTCTCTTCGCAGCTGTTATCAATAGAAGACAGGGGTCTTTGTTCTTGTAGGTGACTTGTCCAAGATCGCACAACTTTCGAGGTTTAACATTTGGTCTGATTGTAGGACCCATTTTCTTTAACTCAGTGCCATGAAACCTACCATGTAGGACTCTCAATACTCTCCTGCTTTTGAAGCTGTACTCCACAGGCCACGTCTACCAGTGCATATCTATTTTTGTCTAGTTCACTCATTTATTGCACACATTTACTGGATGCCAGCTATGTGTTTCAGGCACCTTTCTAGGTGCTGGAGATATGGCAGTGGGCAAGTCAAACACAACCCCCTGCCCTCATTGAGCATGTTCCATTTCCTACTACTGGAAGCATCCACCAGGAACAATGGACTTATGCCAGAAGTCCAGCAATGATATGAGTTCCAGAAATTTCTGAATGGTTCTTTGTGGAAGTGATGATTTGGCGGCAGCCCTCAAGGTAGCTACCTGCACAGGCAAAAAAAAAAAAAAGAAAAAAAAAAGGAGGGCTGGTGTAGAAATGCCTGATGAATGGGCTTCAAGGTCAAATAACTGAGCCAGGTCTTTAAGGTCTTATTTAGCTCTGAGATTTTTCAAGAACTTTCCATGATACATAAACATATTATAGAAAAAACCCTATTCAAAGCACACTGTAAATTTGGAGGATGATTGTCTTTGCATTATTTTTGTGATTAAATGACAGTTGATGATACAGGCACTGTTGTAAGTCACTTCTCCCTGTGCAAACACTTTGTGGTAAATCCTTTTATCATCCTTATTTTTCAGAGGTAGAGACTGATGCAAAGGGAGAAGTTTGGTGGTTCTCCACTGGCCACAGCTAAGCAAGCAAAAAGCAAAAAGCAGAGCCTGCATTGGAACCAGGCACTGTGGCTCCAGACCCCAACTCTTCACCCTTGGGCTTCTTGCAGCACGCCTGATTTCTTGTCACTAAGAACTTGGTGCAGGAGTTTAACGGTACCTTTAACTTCTAGTTTTTCTTTCTCAGAACTGAATCTGCATTGCAGTGCATCTCTGCATAAACATGTGTTTAATTTTGTCACCTTTAATTTTGTTTTTAGGTAAGATCTGAAGGAGTCAATCTGTTTCTTCTGTGGCTTCAAGCACTTCAGACAAACTTTGCAGAAGAGCAGGTGCTGATTTTTGCTTGCCTCGTGCCTGGTTTCCCAGCGATCATGTCATCCAGAGGGACCTGCATGGTGGAGACACTCATCAGTCCTAGCCCTGGTGTGGCGGATGGTGAGGAACATTTTAGCCAGCCTTACAGGTTGAAATGACTCTGGAAGTTCTCTTGAGGGATTCCTCAGGTTGTCATGATCCTGAATAGAACCCTTTATTTCGTAGATGGGTTTGGAGGAAGAATTATCCCCTGCTCTTGTTCACAGTAATGTCTTACAGACATTAGAATAGAAAAATCAGAGCCTTTTTTATATGCAATGAGGATGGGAGACATTTACTGAAGTGGTGGAAACAGGAATGGAAGGGAGGACTCAGATGTTGGAAACAACAGGAAGTGGAGACACATCATGTATCTGGAGTGTTTTCTTGGCTGTGAATGAAATTTAAATCTGCCATCCAAAACTACTGTTTATTGTCCTCAGCATGATTGTTTCACGAGTGGACATTCATCTGCTCACCCAGCCCTGCATTTTCATGCCGCATTCATGGAAAGACAGTAGCTGCTTCCTGGGAAAGTCATGGCAACCATCTGTGTCCCATGAGTTTTTAAGGAACTTGCCAGTTAGGGCCATTGATTGATTAATGCACATCACTTTATTGCCCAAAGACAGGTATTTGATCCTTAGGCTGACCGAAGCAGAATTTGGCAGAGAGAAGAATAGTTTAGAGGGAGAGGTGGCTTCATGGGAGTTTGTACCGTATTTCCAACCCCTTGATGCTCGCTGGCCTGGAGTGTAGCGTGAGCAGGTTCCAAAGGAGGGGCAGATGTATTTTAATGAAGGCCATTTTTTAAAAACCCTTTGAACGTTGGTGAAAGAACTCCTTTTTTTCCCCACTCTGGAGCAAAGATATATCCACAAGAATCACTCCACTCTTGCCGGCCATATCAGGGGAAAGGATCGCTGAGGATCAAACATGCTTTTTCCTTCAAGTACTATTGAACTGTATGGTTATTCAGGTAAAAGCAAAATCTTGGATAATTCAAGAATGGTCTTTCTCTTGATAGGAAAGAGGAAACATTGCTTATTTTCTCTCAGCTCATCCATATTTTGTATGTTTGCTTGTTTGTTTGTTTGTTTTTTGAGTTGACTTTATGATATTTCACTAGAACTTGAATATGTGCTATATCACATCAGCAAAGACCTGGCATACATAATATTTTGTGTGAGAGTGTATGTCAAGCAAACATTTCAGTTCTCCCATCTGCTTTTATATTACCATATTCACACAGAACACTTCACTTCTAACACTGTGGCTGAGGCTGTGGATTTTTCCCTCACCAGGCAACTCTGCAACACCAGCTGGGTGTCCTGTAGTTTTACTCAGCTTTGACACTGTCTGCCTTGATATGGCATCTGATCCCACAGGTTAAGGGCTCAGTCCCGTGAGACTGTTCCATCACATTCAGGTGCCAGTCATAATTAGGAGGAGCCCAGGTTACCCACAACTTCTCTACAACTTGGCTACAAATCAGAGGTTCCTTCAACTCCTCCTCCGGTTCAACTGAGTGGCTTGCAGAACTCTGGGAAACATTTGTTTTCATTTGCAATTTATGAAAGATATGATAAAGGATACAGATGAACAGTCAGATACAGAGACACAAAGGGCACAGTCTGGGAGGGTCCCAAGCACAGGAATGTCTATTCCTGTGGAGCTGGGTTTTATCCCCCTCCTGGTACCTGGATATGTTGACTTACCTGGAAGTTTCCTGAAACCCCTGCTATGAGGATTTTTTTAAAAAGATTTTATTTATTTATCAAAGAGAGAGAGGGGGAGAGAGCGAGCACAGGCAGACAGAATGGCAGGCAGAGGCAGAGGGAGAAGCAGGCTCCCTGCTGAGCAAGGAGCCCGATGTGGGACTCGATCCCAGGACGCTGGGATCATGACCTGAGCCGAAGGCAGCTGCTTAACCAACTGAGCCACCCAGGCGTCCCTGCTATGAGGATTTTTATGGAGGCTTCCTTACATAGATGTGCTCTGCTTTTAGCCCCCTCCCCTCTCTGGGGGAATGTAGGGGTTGGGGTGGGGGTGCCGAAGATTCTAAATTCTAATCATGGTGTGGTCTTCCTGGTGATGTGTCCCCACTGAGGAGCCATCTCGGAGCCCACCCAGAGTTGTGTTATTAGAACAAAATATTAAACTCAAAATGGATGGAAGACCTCAATGTAAGATAGGAATTCTTGCCAGTTTTCTTAAGGTGATTCTTTCTCTCTGCTATCCCTCAAGATTCTGTCCTTGCCTCCCTTCCTGACTGCACTGTCCTATTGGGCAATCTTGCCTATTGGGCAGGTGGAATGGACCAGTAGGGTCAAAATGCACAGCTTCTAGAAGGCAAAGGGATACTCCAGTCTGCTCTCAGGACTTTGGAGTCTTTGTGTTTTTGGTGCTGGTGAAAGGAAATGAGAGAGGAGAGCAGACAAGAAAGAATGCTGTCATTAGAGAGAACTGGTAAGATAAAATACAGGCATGATGAGTAGAATGAGTTTAAAAACATGATACCATTGGGTGATTTTTTTAATACTCAGTAAGAATATTTTTAACAAAGTGAACCATTTAGTTTTGAAATATTCATTCTTAGCATAATTTGAGTTTTAAGATAGGATTACATTACATGATTGTCAACATTATTTGTCACCATGACTTTTTTTAAATTTTGGATAGGAATTTTAATAAGATAGCATTTTATTTCAGTAGACATTTAAGTTAAAATTTAAATGTATATATGTTCTTTCCCACATATTATCCAAAGGCTACAAATTAGAGTGGAAGAATAAGGAGAATCAAGATACTTGTTTTAAAGTTCTTTTTACACTGTTTTGAAAATATTGTCTTCCTCATTTATTTCCATCATTTACCATGTTAGCAAAATCTACAAACTTGTACTTGGTAAGTACTGATTGGGCTGGGTATAGAGGATGTCCACAGGGAAGCTGCCATTCTCTTTCAAAGTGACCTTTGTTTATTTTTAAGCAAAATAGTCACTTTATTCTTATATTTAATGGTAACTTTATTGTAAGAGGTTTAAAGTTTCCTAATAAATGATTTTACCTATTTGTACAAACTATTTATTTGTACCTCAGGAAGACTGTGGCTCCTAAAATAATTCAACATGTGTCATGATTCTTCTTGGTATAATTATATTTAAAATTAAGTTTTAAAATTTTAATTTTTAATTGAAACTGTTTATTGAAGGCAGTGTTTATTTTCTCATGCAAAGATGTTGAAATAAACATTCTCGTTGAAGTCTTCTCTTAACGGTGTTGAGGTATGGTGACCCCAGACCCCAGACCTTGCCCAGTGGTGAGGCAGACCATCCCAGGCCATGCAACTGCCCAGAGTAGCCCTTCCTTATATCCTGGATCTTTCATCCACTACGTGCTACTTACAGCTTCTTATGGAGGGGCCAATATTTGGGCAACTGTGCAACCTAAGTGCAGTAAGCTCCAGAAAGGAAGGAAACATGAGGGAATTTCTAGTTTCACTGCTCAGGGTTTTTTGGGTTTTTGTTTGTTTGTTTGTTTGTTTTCCCCTATGAAAAATGAAGGCTCACAGGACATAAGTATCCCTTTGATTGGTGCTGGGGTGGGGAAGCAAATTTTCTTCTCCCTATTATTGGAAAGCAGGCAAAATTAGTTAAAGTGAATAATCAGAAACAATTTGGGAGGGAAAGAGATCACAACAGGCATTAATCCATGTGGTGAATGTGGACTACTAATTCAGTTGTCTTTGGGTGTTTACTTACATACACACAAATGTGCATGCTTGGATCAGGGGAAAGCAGCAAAAACTTGATGCCTTTTGAAATATGTAGAAGTACTAACCTTTAGAGGTACCGGGCTGTGTATTTGTTAGCTATCTGTATATGGGTATTTTTTTCAGAACTTGATTCTGATTTGATAAATAGTCTATATTCACTGTGGAAAACATAGTATACTTTAATATATTGAATTAAAGTTCTTTATTGAGAACTTGTCTGCCTCATGCAAGTGCCTCCAGGTATATAAAAGGTGGGAGGTCGGGGTACCAGGTGGTGGGTAATATAGAGGGCATGGATTGCATGGAGCACTGGGTGTGGTACAAAAACAATGAATACTGTTATGCTGAAAATAAAAAAAGAAAAAGAAAGGAAGAGAGCTGGACATACAGCAAGTAGTAGCTCAAGTCCAATACCATGTAACTTTTTGTATTGATTATGAAATTTAAAGGAGAAAGGGACTTTTTTTTATTATTCTATTTCTTTTCAGTGTTCCAGAATTCATTGTTTATGCACCACACCCAGTGCTTCATGCAATATGTGCCCTCCATAATACCCATCACCAGGCTCACCCAACCCCCTACCTGCCTCCCTTCTAAAGCCCTCCGTTTGCTTCTCAGAGTCCACAGTCTCTCATGGTTTGTCTCCCCCACCAATTTCCCTCAACTCACTTCTCCCCTCCATCTCCCAATGTCCTCTGTGTTATTCCTTATGCTCCAGAAGTAAGAAACCATATGATAATTGACTCTGCTTGACTTATTTCACTCAGTATAATCTCTTCCAGTCCAGTTCATGTTGATACAAAAGTTGGGTATTCATTCTTTCTGATGGAGGCATAATAATCCATATTGTATATGGAACACATCTTTATCCATTCATCCATTGAAGGGCATCTTGGTTATTTCCACACTTTAGTGACTTTGGCCATTGCTGCTATGAACATTGGTGTACAGATGGCCCTTCTTTTCACTACATCTGTATCTTCTTGGTATATACCGAGTGCAGTTGCAGGGTCATAGGGCAGCTCCATTTTAATTTTTTTGAGGAATTTCCACACTGTTTCCCAATGTGGCTGCACCAAGAAAGGGACTTGTTATTAATTCTGTGGAGCTGGTCAAGTCTGATACTCAAAGATAAATTCTTTCAGACATAAAGTTGTTTATACTGATTCTATTCTTCAGATTCATCTACAAGGAAAAGGCTATAAAACTAAAGTCCCATGGATTGGATTAGGGTAGTATTGGATGTTAAAGTACCTGAAATGATGAAGAATGTCTGTACATTCTTCTAGATTTGTTTCAGTCCTAAAATATTAAATTAGTTATAATGTATGTGAAAATATCCTTACTATTAGAATTGCTTATCATTTCTCAAATTTTCTAGTGGCTTAGTACTTAGTACTTCCACCGCTGTATGCCATAGCTATAATAAGCAAGCAGTAACAGGAGTCACCATCCCACCTTTGTCAGGTCACAAGGTAGAATCAGAAACAAGTCTACCAAAAAATGTCATCCCTAATAATTTCCGGTACTTTAATTTTAAAATTTTAGTTGATATTCATCCAATCAAATATATAGCTGAGATATATGTTTGTGAGAAATTGAACTGTTTAGGGTGGTGGCTTACACTCACTCCCCTAATCATGTATTCTGTTTCCTTCCAGACATCCCCCATTTGAGACCAGCGCCAGTGTATGTACATTACTACAACTCAAGACAATGAAAACATTTATAGTATAAAAATTCCATACATGGCAATTCACATTGTTTTTATTAAATGGATTATAAATTTCTTTTTGGAAAAAAAGTATCTAGCTATAATCCAAAACACTCAAAATCGAGTTGCTGTACTGCCCCAAATCATACAGGTATGTCATTCATCTTTTTCTTATATTTTACATAGGTAAAAGTACACTAACACATACCAAAGTAATTGACTCATAGGGGTTTTGGTTCCTAAAGGATGCTGGTTCTAGGGATTATGTTTATGGGTGGGCTCTCTCTCTGTTGCTGAGGTGTCAGAGGGACTTCTGAGATAGCACTTGCCATGCTCTGCTGACATTGCCATGACAAGGTGATCTTGGGGGCCAGGGAGATGTTTGAGAACATGGTGTTGAGTGCAGTCTCCTGGACCCTCTCATTTTCCCTCCTTTGCTCAAGAGCCAGTGACATCAGAGCATAAGACCAGGGGCCTGTGTTGCCTTCACCCATCCCCAGCACCAGGCAGGCCCTCAAGAATCATGTAGGTGGGCTGTGGGAAGAACCTATTTGACTGCCAAGTGCCTCTTGGCATCTCAGAGGGAGCAGTGGAAGAGCATCTCAGGATTTTGAGGTGCCATGATGGAATGCCTGGAAGAAAAGGCAGACTCTCTTTCGAAGGCTTTCAGTGAAGACCTCTTTCTGTGTGGGGCCCATGGTATACCTTCCCTCTCTTGTGGTCCTTGGTCATAGAGAAATGGGCTTTCCCAGCAGGTTGAGCTTCTTAGAGACTTTGCTGTGTAAGGAAGGACAACTTGGGGAGGTTTGAGAGGGGCTGCTTCATGGCAGGGGCCTGCTTTTATGCACAAAGCATGGTCCCCTTAGAGCAGCTTCGCTGATGCCCCAGAGTTCCCAAAAGTGTGACTAGGCCTGAGCTGCAAGAGTTCACACACCTGAGTGGCAAGTAGCATCTTGGTGGAGGAGCACCAAACTGAGGTCCAGAGCACATGTCCTCATTGATTAAGAACTGACTACAGAGCTAGACAAACTTATTGTCAAGAAGTCTGAGGGGGATACAGTTACAGTAAAGAGCAGCAAAATACTTACTGAAGATTTTGAAAGGGAGCTTTGGGGTGCGTGGATGGCTCAGTTGGTTAAATGTCTGCCAGAGATCAAACCCTGTGGTGGGGGGTGGGGAGTCCCTGCTAAGTGATGAGTCTGCTTCTCCCTCTCCCTTTCCCTCTGCCACTCTCCCTGTCTGTGCTCACTTTCTCTCTCTGTCAAATAAATTTTATAAATCTTTTAAAACATAAAAATACAAGAAAGATTTGAAACTTAAATTCACTAGTTGTAACATGTAATAGGAACCCTGTAAACAGTAATGATCACTGCTGAGAACAAAATTGATTTTTTAAAGATTTTATTTATTTGGCAGAGAGAGATCCCAAGTAGGCAGAAAGGCAAGCAGAGAGAGAGGAGGAAGCAGGCTCCCCACTGAGCAGTGAGCCCAATGCAGGACTCGATCCCAGGACCCTGAGATCATGACCTGAGCTGAAGGCAGTGGCTTAACCCACTGAGCCACCCAGGTGCCCCACAAAATTGATTTTCCAAAGGAATATCCCAGAACACTGAGGAAAATTTCAAAGAGATGGAAATGAGAAACGAATAAGTAAGATCTGAGGTCAGGTCCAAATCTACCTTGCAAGTACCCTGAGGACAAAAGGAGAAAATAACAGAAGTTATAACTGAACTAATGCAGCATTTACTTGAGCTGAAAAACAGTCATGCCTTCAGTTCATAAAGCCTTCAAGTCCCAGGGAGAATTAGCTGAACAGACTCAAACCAAAACAGCCGTAAACCTATTTGACTTTCAGGGACTAAGAAAAAAATTGTCAGAGTTCCAAACAGAAACCACCAGTTCCTTCTCGAAAATGAGACAGAGTATCATTGAATATTGACTTTAAGCTCTATTCCTCAGAGCTGAAAGAACTCTCTTTCTTAGAACTCTTGCTTCCTATCACATATGTAAGCAGATGTCAGATTGATTAACCTTGTAAATTGGTTTAAGTTCTAACTCTACAAACAAAATGATAAAGAATTTGGAGACAATCTAGGGGCATGTAAAAATTTGGGAAGTGGTAGACTACCTTAGGTAGAGATAAGACCCACAGGCCATAGAAGAAATGACATGCCACTTTATTTTAAAAATTTGAAAAAGATTTGTATATCAAAAAAGAGTAAAGCTGCATGTGGGCAACAGGCTGTGATAAGCATCTGTAACATCAGCTGTTCAAGGAGTTCATGTCTCTGACGTGCCTACAAATTGAGAAGAAGACAAACAGTCCTATTGAAAAACAGACCAAATGAGAGGAAGGAGAAGTTCATGGAAAAGGAAACATAAATGACCCTGGATTTCATAGTGAGCCAGGGAACACCATTAGTTCTGGACCATGTTGAGACACCTTTATTCACTCACCCTGTAGACAAAAACTAAAAATCATCAGGTAGACAAAAATTTGCATGAAATCATATATAAGAAACTCAGCCCCACTCTTTGATAAATTTTACAGTCTATTTTGTGTGATTGTTAAGTCAATTCAAAACAATCTGTTTAGAGACTCTGACTGTTCCCTACTTGGTTACAAATTTTCAGGGAACCATCACTGTATTTATTGAGAATAATTTCCTCATTCTTGAAAAATACATTTGAGTGATGAAAAATAGCAAGTATAACGGAATAGCCACAAATTCAAGGTTCTAGTTTTCCCCCCGCCCTTAGTGGGAAAGGAAACTTTTCACACATGTGAGTCATCTGCTTTTATTATCTGGATTTCTTAGTTTCCGTAAAGTCTGACCTCCTGAATCAGTTTGGATGGTTGTCTCATCCTAACTCAAACTGTCTTAAAGATTAAAAAAAAAAAAACAAAAAAAAAACCTTCAATCTCATGAAGAAGCAGCTCATGGCAGTGCTTGCGGAGAATGTGTTTTATTCACACTGTCTCCATGATTTTCTCCATTTTTCCCTACTGTGCCCTTTCCCTCTGGCCAGTTTGTCTTCAACCCCCTGCTGACTCTGTGATGGCTGCCCGCAGTGGGGGCACTGCTTTTCTTGTTCACATTCAGAGACAACCCAGATATTTCTGTAAAGCCCTTCCCGTTTGTGTGTGTGGGACAACCTAGGTTACTGTCTCTCATAGAACAGTAACAAGGCACTGACTGTCGTGCAGCTGGCTGTGTGAATGGCCCAGGAGGAACATGACTGGCTTCCATGACAGACCCCTTCCCTGTAGTGTGGATGGGGCCAGCTTCCTGTGAGTCACCTGGGCTGCAGTGGAGGAGGCACACAGTGCACTGGGGTTCAGGGAGGGGGAGGGAGGAAGGATGCTGGCAGTCAACTCTCCAGATCCAGTACTACCACACCCTGAAGATAGTCCTACCTAGAAATGGTCCCTGCCATTGTACAGACTCAATATGTCTCAGTGAGTTCTTCTAGTAGTTTTTAGTGCCACTGTAGCAAATGACAAATTCTCAGTGGCTTGAAACAACACAAATTGATTATCTTGCAGTTCTGGAGGTCAGAAGTTCAAAAATCAGTCTCAGTGTGGTAAAATCGGGGTGTTAGCAGCCTGTGTTCCTTCTGGAGGCTCTAGAGGAGAATCCACTTTCTTGCCTTGTCCTGCTTCTAAAGCTGCCTGCATTCCCTGACTTGTGGCCCTTCATTGCACCACCTTTTATCCCTCTGTTTCCAACTTCACATTGCCTTCTGATTCTGATCCTCCTGTCTCCTTATGGATCCTCATGATTACATTGGGACCACCGAGGTAATCCAGGATAATCTCTCCCCCCTCACACCTTAATTTAATCATGCTTGCTAAATCCCATTTGCCAGGTAAGGTAAAGTACTCAGAGCTTCTTGGGCTCAGGATATGGTCATCTTTGGGGCAGTCGCTATTCAGCTGGTCAGTTGCCTCCTGTGCTCCCTTTTATGCCTCACACCTCATCTCACATGTGTCTGCTGTGTTCCTCTCTTCATCTGCATTGCAAATGAGAAATGCAGCAATTTAAACCATTGAATATTAGATTTTGGAGATAGTTGCAGGAATAAAAGCACATATAATTTTATTTGTGTCCTAAAAGTTTTTGTTTGGAATTTTAAATTTTATCTAATTGTCCCTAGGTAAATTAAATATGATTCAATCAGTTGATCTGAAAAATCTTTTCAAAGAGTATACCGCTGTTGTAAAGGCCCTTCAAAACAGTATTTTGAGTGCTGTTTCCAAATGAAGTTTACACTTTCACCCTTATCACTGTATTAAAGGTCATGTTGGAGGGTTTTGTGTGTGTGTGCTTTTTTCCAAAGTGAACTTGCTTCTCTATCTAAAACTAATACCTCTAACAGTATTTTTCACCAGGAAGGAGATGAATTAGTGTATCTTCTAGACTAAGTTTTCTTTCCACGTGAAGAATCTGTTAGGACTAATATTCATGGGAGAAGGAAAAGACAGTAGCTCTTACACCCCATATACTATGTTGACAACAACAGTATAAGCCTGACCAAAGCTGTACATCTTGGTGCATCATTTCAGCTGAAACGTGTTCAGTGAAGTATGATTTATTCCTTAGTAATTCATTTTTGTGTGAGATAAAAGTACATCAACAGAAATTAGGGAAAGCAGAGTGGTAATTTTAAAATTTCATCATTGACTGTTTTTTTTTTTACCAGTTCTATAAGCACATTAATTGATATTAAAACCCATAAAAGCTCATTTGGGAATGAAAAAGAAAGTTTGAGGTGGTATTGATTTTTTAATGATATTTGTATTTATTTGTATGATTACGCTTAGTTACACTTTGGTTGAGTCCGAATGTGCCCTTCAACAATAATCCATGGGCTCTGGGTTTCCTGAAGTTGTATGTCATGGGGTGAACAGTTAGGAAAAGTGAATCCCACCAATTGACAACCCTATGGGGGTTTATATATTACACAAACACATTTGTTTGTTGACTGCCACTCCAGTACTTTCTGTGTCCTCGAGCTCCACCCACGTGGTGCAGGCTGCCCCCATCTGTGCTGGAGAATCATGACGGGGCATTCAGTGGCCTTAGGCATCCCCAGAGAGCTGCAGTTGCATCCTCTCATTTCCCACCTAGTTTGTGGGCATCCCCCTTTAGCTTGACCCTGACAGTGGACAGGTCTCAGTATGAGCTGTCTGTGGGAAGAAACAAGATGTTGGGGGGGCAGCGGTAGTTGTTGATGGGAAGTTTTAAGTGTCAGGTTGTATCTTGCAATTTTCTGAACCCTGGCAGTGCAGGCCTGGGCCAACCTGGTATGTCTGTTTCACCAACCAAATCTTCCTCATGTGCCCAAGAAGTGAAACCATATTTACATTTGCCACCAGAATCAACTAATACTAAATAATAGTTGAGAATTCCAGCTTGATTATAGTGAGTGGAAAATGGACCTCTCTCTGGTTAATTCTTACATATGATTTTACTGTTCATCTTCATAAAAGGGATAAGAAATGAGGAAACGTGGATTATCAGTTTGTTTTCACTCTCATCACTCACTGCAGTTATAATTTTCAAAATACCAAGATGTTTTTCAAAAGTAGTTGTTTTTTTGTTTTTTGTTTTTTTGTTTTGTTTTGTTTTGTTTTTGTGGAGGGAGTAGGGACTAAGACTAAGGAAAGCATTGTTCTATCAAGAGAAGTCGTTTTCAATTTATGGTATGATGGGAAATCCATCTCGTATGTCCTATTTGGATAACAGAGCTCACTCTTAATTTTTTTAAACTTCCTTTGATTTTTTTAATTGAATTATAGCTAACCCACAATGTTGCATTCCTTTCAGATATAAAACAACAAGATTTGACAAGTCTGTATGTTATGCTGTGCTCGCCGTACTGTACCACCAACCATATTCCCTATGCTGTGCCTTTCGTCCTGCAACTTATTAATTTTGTAACTGGAAGCCTGTTATCTCCCACTGTATTTCACGCATTTTGCCTGTCCACCCGCTGCCTCCTCTTTGGAAACGATCAATTTGTTCTCTGTAGTTATGGGTCTCTTTCTGTTTTTCTGTGTGTTCAGAGAACTTTTTAAGATAACTTGGTGCCTTTAAACATATTCCTTGATTTCCATTAGTTTGGATACGTATTTGCCATGTTACCCAATTAGTTATGTAATGACTTCAAAATTTGGGGGCTTAAAACAACCCTTTTGTCATATTACATATGTTTTGGGGGTCAGAAATTAGGGCAGGATCTCATGGGGCAATTTTTATGCTTAATACGGCATTAACTGAGGTCAGTGGGTGGTGGCCTTCAGCAGGCGGCTGCTTGGTCTAGAGGATTCAGGATGACTTTATGCACATGCCTGTCACTTTGATGGGTACAGTTGGGAGATGAGGCTCAGATGGCCCTCCACTTCCGTGCAGTCTTTGTAACAAGGTTGTTGGACTTATTTCCTGTCCACTCAGAGCTCCAATAGCAAATGTTCCAAGAGAGGGGTTCCTTTTGGACTTGGGCCTGAAACTGACACATTTATTTCACTGTTTAACACAGTCACATAGCCCATGTGAATCAAAGGGAATGGGGAGTCATAGGATTTGTGATCATTTTTTAACGTGCTACATATGTTCATATGTGCATTTGTTCCCATTTCTCTGACCTGTGGGAAAATGGAAGTTATTGATCAAAGAGTCACAGGTTATCAAGCTGTATGAGAGACTTCAGACTTAATCCAACCTCCATACTTTATAGATTAAAGAATATATATGTAGGTGCACATGTACATCTCCATATCAGTTATTATATATACACTTGTATATCACTAAAAATGGTATCTGTGGATTAGCCAATTCTTCTATCTTCATAGGAATGAAAAGGACTCGTCATTCCCCGGCAAATCTGAAGAAAGAAGCCAGAGCAAGAGTAAGGGAGAAAGAGAGTGAGAGGAGCATCTGATGGGATAGGATTTCTTACAAAAGGACTCCTGAAGTGACCAGAGAAAACAGACCAACAGAAAAGGGCAGACTTTGACCAAGCGGTGCTCAACGACGTGAATATCCACATGGAACAGAAGAGGTTTTAACGCTATTCCCTACTGATGTAGCCTACATACTAAAGAGGACATCAGAAGTTTTCTGGAAGATACCATCGAAAACCATTTTGAGGACCTGGGGGCGGTGGCAGAGATGAGTGGAACAGAACACCAAAAACAGGAAGCCCAAGAAGGCTTGGGTGCCGCTTCCAGATGGCGACGAGAGAAGAATTAGGCACGAACCAGTCAGCTGGAAAAGACTGGGAGCAGGGGACAACAGTCGAAAAGGACGTCTGCCAAGAGCAACTCGACAGTCTCACTTTTATTGGATAGAAAACAATAGCCAAAGAAGGATTGAGGAAGGTCAAATGTTAATCCCATCTTGCTGACAAGCAAGAAGGAGGATAAAGTTTATAGTTAAACAAGCACATTGAAAGAACTCTTCTAACTAGCAACAGGCACTTCTGGGAAGAGAAAGGCTCTATGGCGGATAAGGGAGGCAGGCGGTTTTCATTCCACCCTGAGCTAACCTGTCGTTCCCGGGTGCTCCGCTTTCCTGAAGCAGGCGGCATTCCGCCCTGGGCTGGCCGGGCTTCCAGCCAGCGCAGCTTCTGTGAGGGGGCTGCATTCCGCCATGAGCAAGCGAGGTATCCCCCGCTGCCCAGCTTCTGTGAAGGGGCGGTGTTCCGCCCTGAGCAAGCTGGGCATCCCCAACTATAAGTGCTACCATTTTACTTAAAACTGTGAAATTGGGTCAGATTTAAATTTCAATTTATGTTAAAACATTCTGTAAACTGTGTTAAACTTTGACATTTGTTCCCTCTGTTCAGTGAATAACACTATATCATATTCTGAAAAATACGCTAATTTTCATTTTGAAAAATATCCCTTTTTCCTCTTATGGTAATTATTAATATGAATTAATAGTAGAATTTGATATGGTTCCATATGCCCATAAATACTTTATTGTATATTATCAAATTTAATAATGAATATAATGTACTTCTTTGGACAATTTTTAAAGACCAGTCTACTCTTAAAACAAAAAAATGGAGACGCACTTCTTTAGTTCACACAAATTTCATTTTATTATATATAACCTCAGATAAATTTCAACAAATCATAATTTATTAAAATTATGTCTACTTAAAAATCTCATAGAAGAGTAAAACCATCAAAAATAATAATAAACACACACAACACACACACATCACCCATGTATTGGCAAATTACAATTGCTGTAACAATACATTAGGCATTCCACGTTAAGGGCTATCAAAATTTCCATCAGTGACAAAAAGATTTGTATCCAAATGGACTGATTTTCCAGAATCCAAGAAAAAGTCTCCTAGGGTTTATTTAAAGATAAATATTTGAACAAATACTTCTTAAATTTAGGAAATTCAGAACATACGATTAAAGAATATTTGCAGTGCAGACTATATTCAATCCTTCCTTCAAAATGTGCCTTTGAGTACATAATTCTGTTTTCTCTATCTAAATTGAGCTGTCCTCCAAGGAAGTTTTCTAAAATGTGTGTCTCTGTGTGATAAATGTTCTAAGACCTAACATGCTTCATTGTATTTTTACTGTGCTCTCAAATTTAATCAATAATTTGGCTTGATGTATAATATCTAGTTTCAAATATCTTTTCCATCTATACAAACCCCCAGCTGTCTCCTTTATATGCTATTACTATTGAGAATTCTGCTGTCAGTATTATTCTTGTACATTTTAGGTGATCTGTTCTTCTCTTGGGCATCATTTATGCTCTTCTATGTTTTTGATATTCTTAAAACTCACCATAATGTATATGAGTGGTTTTGTGTGTGTGTGGATTTTGTTTTGTTTTGTTTCTGATTTCTCATGTTTGGCATCATTTTAAGTCTGGTAATTTTTATCTTTCTTTAATTCTCCAAAATTTATCTCAGTACTTATTTAAATATTTTTTTATTTTTTTTTCTTTTCTGCTGCATTTGGGCAGAAGTCATTAATTTGTTTGTTTGTTTGTTTGTTTTTCCCAACTCATTTATTCATTTTACAGCTATATTCATCTTAGTCTCCATTTATTGTATTCTTTATTTCAACATTTTTCACTTAATTTATATTCACAGTATAGTATCTTTTCTTTGTATATTATATCATTATTTTATCATATACTTTTAAGCTATTTTTAAAAATATTTTACTTATTTATTTGACAGTGAGAGATCCCAAGTAGGCAGAGAGGCGAGCAGAGAGAGAGGAAGGGAAGCAGGCTACCTGCTGAGCAGAAAGCCCTATGTGGGGCTTGATTCCAGGACCCTGAGATCATGACCTGAACAGAAGGCAGCGGCTTAATCCACTGCGCCACCTAGGCGCCCCTAAGCTATTTTTTTAATTCCTGTTCCAATAACACTTGGATTGCCATATAAAGTTAACCACATCATCTTTTTTAGGTAAGTAATTGTACTTTTTATATGCATAGTTATTTTGGTCCATGAGTTCAGCTCTTCTTCGGATCATCAAATCTCTGTAAAGTCTGGGTATGCTAGGATTTTCTAAGCAACAATAAAATACATTGAAACCTGGTAGCTTAATTATAATAATGTTTTCTTTCTCAATCGTTCACAATAGTATTACATTCTGAGTAGCTTCCTTCTATTTTGCAGCTATAGTGTTTGGAAAAACTTGAATTGTGATATCACTGTGATAATGTGAATTATTCAGGGTTTTTCAGAGAATCGGGAAAAGAAAAAAAGGAAGATATTCTCCAGGGCTAACTCTAGAAGTGACTATTAAAACATCTGTCCAAATTCAATTGAACAAAACTCAGAAATGCCATCTCCAGCGAAATACAAAGAAGATTATATATAGTTCTCGGCACACACATCTCATTTGACCCAATGATGTACATCAATGAAAGACTGAAGGCCAATCACCACTCCATGGGAGAATTTAAAAATAAATTTACTAATGAGGCCAAGAATTCAGAATCACAAATACTTCAAAACTAATAATAACTGCCTTCACTTGATGTTATTCTATAAGATAAATCCTATGATCAAGTTTCAATTTTAAATTCTTACAATTTTAAATTCTTAAATCCTTATGAAGAAGCATCATTTGGAGGGAGCAGTTTTCATAATTTATCATCCATCAGCTTTTTTTTTTTAAAGATTTTATTTATTTATTGGACACAGAGAGAGATAGAGAGAGAGAGAGAGAGAGAGATCACAAGTAAGCAGAGAGGCAGGCAAGCAGGGAGGGAAGCAGGCTTCCTTTTGAGCAGAGCCCGATGTGGGGCTGGATCCCAGGACCCAGATACCATGACTTAAGATGAATTCAGAGGCTTAACCCACCACCCACGTGATGAGAGAGCCACTCAGGTGCCCCTCATCCATCAGTCTTAATTGATTGGAGGAAAATGTGTGTAGGAATAATGCCTTAGGGAGCTAATCTCTCTAAAGAATTTTCAAGTCTTTACCCCTTCAAGGTTTTTGTACAGTTCTGATAGCCTCTAAACATCCAGATAATTTCTACAGTGACAGGCCTGTTAAAACCTGTCTTCAAACCAGGAATAGAGCTTGAAATATACCAGTCAAGAGCAACTTTGAGTCTTTTAAGGAATTTATCATCATTTCTTTGTTTTTGGTTAATATCTGAAATAGTTCCATATTACACTTGCATAATTTCTCCAGAGCTGACTTTGAAGGAGGCATTCAGTTCCAGCTAGTTCCATATTTTGGCAAGAACTATAATTCTATATATATAAAAAAAAACATATTTTAGGGTGCCTGGATGGCTCAGTGGGATAAAATCTCTGCCTTCGGCTCAGGTCATGATTCCCGGTTCCTGGGATTGAGTGCCACAGTGGGCTCTCTTCTCAGCAGGGAGCCTGCTTCCATTCCTCTCTCTCTGGCTGCCTCTCTGCCTTCCTGTGATCTCTGTCAAGTAAATAAATAAAATTTTTTATAAAACATATTTTATACCAGTTATTCATGTTTATTAACTAAGATATCACAATACAAATAATACAAACAGTTGCTCTTTATTAATACCTTCAACCAAGATAAAAAAAATATGTCATATTTTCTCCAAAAATTTTATATCATCTGATAGGTCAGATATATATAAAATTACATTTAAAGTTTTAAAAATATCGTCAAATATTTTCATTTAAATGCAAATTTGAAAAAAAATCTACTTTTCCAAACACGACTTTTTATCCTATTTTTTTTGAATTTTGTCGACAACTGATAAAATGTTTAGCGAGACTATAAATGTTAGATCGAAAAAAATGATTAATACATGTAGGTTCAAATTATTATGTTCCATTAAAAATGATTTAGTCTTTGATGAACATCTGTTTGGTAATATGTTGTATCCAGATATAGTAAATTAATGACATATATAAAATTATAGGGAAATGACACCTTCCGTTCCATTATGAGTAGAGCTTTTAAAATGCTATTTGTCACAACCTGTCATCTTGTCATTATGTAGCATTATGTAGCATTTAAAAAATGTATACTCTTCACTTCGAAGTCTTTTAGAAATCTAAAATATGACTTTCTATGGTTTGTGTTTCCATATTCCTTTATTGCCAGTTTGAACAAATCCACATGCTTGGATTCAAAAGTAATAAATTCCTCTTATTTGGAAAAATGATGTTTATTTTTGTTCTCTCCCCCTTCGCAGGTGGTTTCATTTTAGCACACTTCAGAGTTATAATTTCATGCTTATTAAAAACATTTATTATGATCTACATAGATGAATGAAACTTTTATTTTATTAAATTATTTGACAAAAAATCTGTTATTTTTAAAAATGTATTTCCTTTGAAGGGTTAATTTAGAACGTTCAGAGAGGATCTAGGAGTGTGGTATTATGCAGTTTTTAAGTAGGTATGAAATGGTTATTTATATGATTGTTTCTTTAAGGCTTATGTATATTGTCCATTATGTGCTATAAAATATTTTGAAAGTAAATTTAAGGTATGTTTTACATAGTTTATATTTTGGAAAAAAATTATTGAAATGACTTATGAAATTCAGTATACTCTCAACATTAATTTATTCTGAAATTTACCAATTGTCTATTGAACCTATTATATGGCAGATATTACTTCAGACTACACTGGTAAATGAAATACTTGGCTTTGTAGAACTTTTATTTTCATGGGTGAGACAATTAAAAGCTATAAACCTTAATAAAAATTGCATAGTGCATTCAAAATTGATGAGTATAATGGGGAAAAAGAAAAATTCGATCAGGGTGAGAAAAATCAAGGTTGCTAGGCAGGGGATGGGGAGTTAAAATTTTTAATAGGAAGATCAGGGTAGTTACAATGAAGCTGACAATTGAACAAAGGTATGGAAAGGTGATGAATTTGCCCAGAACTATCAGCAATAAGGTCACTCCAGACAAAGGAATTGGCTATCTTGAAGGCCATAAGGTTGGATCATGCCTGGCATATCTGAGGAATAGCAAGGAGGCCACTGTGAGTGACTGAAGAGTAGCAGGGAAAGAGGTCACAGAGGTTAAATGAGTGGCTACATCATGTAAAAGCTTAGAAGTCATTGTAAAACTCTGGCTTTTATATTTGGAAACTTACTGTGTGATAGAATTTCTGCTAATAACTGAGAGTTCAAATGTCCATAAAATTTCAAGGATTCTTATTGTAGTAAGACAGAATAAAGAAAAAGAGTTCATATTTTCACATGGTGTAACAAATGCTCGGAGATCCAAGTGTAAGAAGCTATGGGAGCACAGAAGAAGGCACTAAAATCTCACCAATATATTTGGTGACCGTGACTATATATAAATTTGTATTTTCTAGATTTTTTATAGTCATGGAATCACACAGTATATATTATTCGTTGCCTGGCTTTTCTTTTCTCAGCATCATTATTTTGAGAATCTCCAACTGTAAATAGTTCATTTTGATGTTGAATAGTAATCTCTTTAATGAATAGATCATAATTTGTCTTTGCTCTAGTGATGGACATTGATGAACATTTCCATTGTTTTCAATTCTTAAAAATAAAGCTGCTATGAAATTCATATACAAGTCCTTGTATGAACATAGGGTTTGTTTCTCTTGGTTAAATGCCTAGAAGTAAAATGGCTATTTGTGTAACTGCAACATATTTTGCATTTAAAAAAATGTTCAGACTATTTCCCAAAGTGGTTGTATCATGATATATGCCAACAACAGTTTAGATTTTTTGTTGCTTCTCAATCTAGCTCAGACGAAGTACAATTAGCCTTTATAATTTTAGCCATTCTAATAGATATGTAAGCATGTCTCATTATGATTTTAATTTGTATTTCTTTAATGCCTAAATGTTGATAAATTTGTCATGTGCTTATAAGCCATCCATATCCTTTTGGTGACATGTCTCTTCCATTATTTCCTTCACATGTAAAATTGGATACTCTGTTTGGTTATTAGTAAGGTTTTTTATTTTTATTCATTTTATAATAATCAGAGTAGATGTCCATTATCAGATATATAAATTGCAAATCCCTTCTCCATCTTTACGGTTTCTCAATGGAGCTTTGATAGCTGTGTCTTTCAAGAAATATGCTACTTCTTTCCTGGTACACGGAGGTATGACTAGAACATTATCAATGTTGACCTTTGCAAAGAAAATCATGGCTTAAGATATATGTAGTCTGCGGTTGTTGGGAGTGTTCACCATCCTTGCCTCTAACTCATCTCTCACTGCCCACACATTCAGATATAGGGGAATATTGATTGACAAAATATTAATTGCCAAATAACACTAGTTGGAGAATAAGAAAAATGCAGGCACCTGATTATATAATATTACTTAAATAAAATATGTTTTTATAAGTGCTATTGGAAGTAAATTCCTCAATACTTTAATCACACAGAATGATGGAATCCTAGATTTTTTTTCTTGTATTTACTAAGAAAATGATCATGCCTCAAGTATATTAAAATGGAATAGGGAAAATTAAAAATTGTTTTAAGTTGATTTGCATGTGTTGTGCATATGTGAGAGAGAAAGTGAGAGAGAAATAGAAAGAGAGAAAAAGAGAAAGGGAAAGACAGAGAGGTGGCTGCAGTGAATTATGAGTTGCAGGATAGATTTTAAAGTTTTGTCATTTGCTTTCTACATTTCCTTTTCCTTAGGTTCAAGAGAACAATCAGTAATATCTCAGATGCCTGCTGGTAACATCAGCAGAAAGAGTTAGAGGTTCCCAGAAAATTAAAGATGAGGTATAGTTTTCCTGACATAAGAAAAGTCATTTTTTGTCCCCAGCTATTTTCAATGATCTATACCCCACCTGTGTACTTGCCCAAGCACACTTCTTCCAAAATTTCCTGGGAGGCTCTTACAAAGAAATGCAAAAACCTCACTAGTTAAGGATTTTGAGGGAACAAGGCAATGGGAAAACTAACAGTCACCACCAGACCAGGAAATAGCCTAAGCTATTGAGACAATAAATCAGTGGTAAAACTCCTAGTGCTATTTCAAAAGTAATCAAGGCCTTGCATTCCTTGTCCCAGAAAATGAGTCCAAGACCCCATCTAGTTTATATCTGCTCTTGAAGCCTGCAGAGTCCCTTTCCCTTGTCCAACAGTTACCTCTGCTTTATTCTAACGTTGAAGTTTCTGCCCTCGGTGGAATACAAGCTTCATTCAGGTGAACATGCAATACATATTGCACAAATACATATGTGGATGTGCATGCATCCACAACCTTATGACCAACCATACACGGGATAATAAAACTCTCCCTTCTGAGTATTCATCTTAAATACTAAATAAAAATCTCTCTCCTGTTCAAACAGTCAAGGCTTTGGAACTTATTCCCTGTGATCTCCTTGTATGTTGTAAACAAAGATTCCTTTGTTTGACAACTCCACCTGTTTCTGTGATTCACCAAAGACTGACCTCAGTTAGTTCTGTTACTGTAATGGCTTTCACTACACTGATTCTACCTCTGCAAGTCTCCAAATTTAACTATTTTTTTTTCTCCCAATTCCGCATGTTCTTGGCTTTAAACTGCAACTCTGAAGAGATGCTTTGCTTGTTTTAAAAAAAATCAAGAAAAGGGAGTAGTAGTCAACATTGTTACTTTGAACTTCCTGCCCTAAGGGGCTCTCCTGTTGTTTCTCTTTGACTTCCTGGACTGAAACGACAGAAATTTGGCAATACATCACTCCCCAATCCAGATTACTGACAGAACAGTTTAGACTCTTAGAAAAATATTAGTTTAAAAGATCACATAATTAAATACTTAAGCATGTAGGGTAATATAGTGGTTTACAAGAAATATATTTTGGTCATCTGAATATTTGGTTTTCAACCATGGCTACTGACTCACAGCTCCTAAAACTCTTGGAATTTCCTGTGATAAGGGTGAGAGAGGTGTGTTTTGTTATGTTAATGAAGTGACCTTCAGACCTCACTCAAGGCAAGGGCTGTTTGCCTGAAGGACCAACCACTTGGTGAAAGCCTTCATAACTTTTTGCCCAACATGCCTCCCCTTCCTCCCAATTCAGGATTATTTGGGGAGGGAAGAGGAGCTGGAGATTAGATCAGCAAATGACAAAGATTTAGTCAGTCATGACTATGTCATGAAGCCTCCACAGAAAACCTGAAAGGACTGGGTTCAGAAAGCTTTTAGTTTGTTAAATGTATAAAAAGGCAGGAAGAGTGGCAGTCTTACAGAAGGTAATAGAAGCTCTGTGGCCATTCTCCATACCTTGCCCTGTGCACTTCTTTATCTATCTATTGATTTAAATCTTCTATTATATCTTTTAATAAGCTGGCAAACATAAAGTAAGTATTTTTCTGAGTTTTGTGAGCCCCTGTAGCAAATTAAAAGAACGTAAGAAGTAGGCCATTGGGACCTCCAACCTGTAGTTGCTCAGTCACAAGCACAGGTAATAACCTGGGGCCTACAGTGAGACTGGCATCTGAGATGGGGTTGGAGATAGTCTTGGAGGACTGATCCCTTAACTGATGAAATCTTACGCTATGTTCAGGTAGATAGTGTCAGAATTTAGTTGAATTCTTGGATATCTTGCTGTTGTCTGAAAATTATTTGGCATTGTTGGTATGATGTCCTTGAAAGACACCCCCCCCCCGTCGTTAAGTAATTAACTGCTCTTTTGTTGTGTAAAAGTACCCCTCCTCCCCTTGCAATGAAAAGACCCTTCCCCCAGGGTTGAATTCAATGTAACTGCTCTTTTGCCTTTCTGTAACCGCTTGGCTTTTAGGGCATGACACTTGACTCCTGTTTGAACAAGATACCCTCTCCTAATAGCCGGGGCATGGTCCCGTAGGTCACGTAGGCAAGGGGGCTGCATGGTCCCCTAGATCACGTAGGCAAGGGGGCTGCATGGTCACATAGGTCACGTAGACAGGATGCCTTTCTGCCCAGTAATAAGGTCAAACTTCCCCTCTTTGTTTCCCCTTCCCGCTTTTCTCTTCCCGCGAGGGGGGTCTTCCAGGGCCAATCCACTAACACCAAGTATGCCTTTTTCAAAAGTTCAAACTGTCCACCAATCAGTTGCGCCCCACCCATAACTTGTTTGTACCTTCCTATAAAAGACCCCGCTTCACTCCAGTCGGTGTGCTCGGTTTTGCACAGCAAAGGAAACAGTTAACAAAATCAAAAGACAACTGACAGAATGGGAGAAGATATTTGCAAACGACATATCAGATAAAGGACTGGTGTCCAGAATCTATAAAGAACTTAGCAAACTCAACACCCAAAGAACAAATAATCCAATCAAGAAATGGGCAGAGGACATGAACAGACATTTCTGCAAAGAAGACATCCAGATGGCCAACAGACACATGAAAAAGTGCTCCATATCACTCGGCATCAGGGAAATACAAATCAAAACCACAATGAGATATCACCTCACACCAGTCAGAATGGCTAAAATCAACAAGTCAGGAAATGACAGATGCTGGCGAGGATGCGGAGAAAGGGGAACCCTCCTACACTGTTGGTGGGAATGCAAGCTGGTGCAACCTCTCTGGAAAACAGCATGGAGGTTCCTCAAAATGTTGAAAATAGAACTGCCCTATGACCCAGCAATTGCACTATTGGGTATTTACCCTAAAGATACAAACGTAGTGATCCAAAGGGGCACGTGTACTCGAATGTTTATAGCAGCAATGTCCACAATAGCCAAACTATGGAAAGAACCTAGATGTCCATCAACAGATGAATGGATCAAGAAGATGTGGTATATATACACAATGGAATACTATGCAGCCATCAAAAGAAATGAAATCTTGCCATTTGCGACAACATGGATGGAACTAGAGCGTATCATGCTTAGCGAAATAAGTCAAGCGGAGAAAGACATCTATCATATGATCTCCCTGATATGAGGAAGTGGTGATGCAACATGGGGGCTAAAGTGGGTACGAGAAGAATAAATGAAAGAAGATGGGATTGGGAGGGAGACAAACCATAAGTGACTCTTAATCTCACAAAACAAACTGAGGGTTGCTGGGGGGAGGGGGTTTGGGAGAAGGGGGTGGTATTATGGACATTGGGGAGGGTATGTGTTTTGGTGAGTGCTGTGAAGTGTGTAAACCTGGTGATTCACAGACCTGTACCCCTGGGGATAAAAATATATGTTTATAAAAAATAAAAAATTATATTTAAAAAAAAAAAGACAATCTCTTCTCTCCTTAGAGAACTATGGTATCATCTTTCTTTGAGAGAGAGTTAGGCCCATTGGTTTCCTCTCTCTTTTTTGCAATGCATATCAGGGAACATGAAGAAACCATAGCTACCAATAAGAACTGAAGCTGACAGAGACTTGAAGAAAAGAGAAATTCATTAGGAAAGAGTAAAATGTATAGGTTGCCTCAAGAATATAAAAACAACCCAAACATACATCCTCAAAAATCACAGACTTGGACCATCTTAAAACCTGCATTGTGTCCCCCACAAGGACATTCTAACCTCCAATGTGACAGTACATGGAGACAGGATCTTTAGAGTGGTCATTAAGATTAAAGGAGTTCGTTTGGATGGGGCACTTATAGGACTAGTGTCCTTATATGAAGAGGAAGAGACATAAGGATGAGTCTACACAGAGAAAGAGGCTATGTTAGTTCAACCAAGAAGATGGCTCTTAGTAAGCCAATGAGAAAGGCCTCAGGAGAGACCAAACCTACAACACTGTGATCTTGGACTTCCAGCCTCTAGAACTATGAGAAATAAATTTCTATTATTTAAGCCAAAAAAAAAAAAAGAAGTCACTTAAGGACATAGTCATCTGGATACCAGCAAAGCATTAAAATTATCAATATAAAAGAGGTGTAAGATGTAGGTGATACGTGTGGAACAAAAGCTAGAGAAAAAATTAGATTTCCTTACTACTCATAGCCTGTTGACAAGTCCTTGAAGTTCCTCTGGGGACTCAGCTGCTTCCATGTGGACACATCTACTCAGGGCAAAAAGCATTCTTAGTCCACCCCCCCAGGATACTGAAAATCTACTTTCACATGTAAAAATTACTTTGGAAACTTCTTTATCTCTATTCCCCACCCCTGCCCTCAAGATATACATTGGCAAT
This sequence comes from Mustela nivalis, assembly GCF_964662115.1. NCBI lineage: Eukaryota > Metazoa > Chordata > Mammalia > Carnivora > Mustelidae > Mustela > Mustela nivalis. The sequence continues at coordinate 102,270 of NW_028135241.1, read as the reverse complement.
CATCTCCCAAGCATATACCCACTGATACACATCAGAAGAGTCTCTTCCCTGAGTTTTTACTAAATAGTAAGAAATGACCTTTCCCTAACAATAGCTAGCCCCCTCAAGGTCCTGGAAACCTTGTTTATAAAATACCTTGGAGGCTTGTGCTATCCCTAACCTCCTCCCAAATTGAAAGTATATAATCAGCCACTCTTCATGACCCTCTCTCTCTACTCCAAATAAATGAATACATATTTTTTTAAATAAAATAAAATAATGACTTTTTTTAAAATGAAAGAAGAAAAAGGAAAGAAATATTTGAATATTAATGTACATCTATTTCTCAAGCATAAAATAGTCAAGACACTGGATTAAAACTTACATACAAAAAAAGAAAGAAAATATTCATAACTATAGTTGAATCTATGAATCCCAAACTAGGGCATACATACCAAAGACAAAAAAAAAAAATCATAAGTGTTAGAGAGAAAAAAAATAATTCATTAATAAAGAAACAAGAATCCGACTGACAGAAATTTTTTAAATAACATCAGATATAAAAAAGAATGAAGTAATAGCTTTATTATTTTGAAAAAAATAATCACAAATGTAAACATTTAGATCCTTATAAAATGTCATTGGAATAGGAAGGCATAATAAAAAAAAATATTTTCAGGAATACAGACCACAGATAATTTGCCTTAATTTGTGTAGGCAGCACTTAAATACTAATATTTTAACAGTTAAAATGTACTCTATGACCTATGGGGTGGGGTAAAAGAGGATGACCAAGTCATCTTGAAATAATTCAGTTTTATGAAAAAAGTAAAAAAGTAAAAAGATCGAAAAAAAGACTTGAAGAAAAGAGAGATAAAACATATGCATAATAAAAATAAATAAATAAATAAACAACTGGAGTGCCTGGGTGACTTAGTCGGTTCAAGTTGTCTGCCTTCAGCTCAGGTGATGATCCCAGGGTCCTGGTATTGAGCCCTGCATCAGGCTCCCTGCTCAGTGGAGAGTCTGCTTCTTCCTCCCATTGAGAAAAATAATTTGACTTATTTATTTGAGAGAGATAATCTTTAAATTTTACTTATTTATTTGAGAGAGAGTGAGAAAAGAAAAACATGCACACAGGAAAGGGAATAACAGAGGGAGAGGGAGAAGCACCCCACTAAGCAGGGAACCCCCTGCGGGGCTCTATCCCAGGACCCGGGTATTATGACCTGAGCTATAGGTAGACACTTAACTGACTGAACCACTCAGGTACCCCAATCAATACAATCTTTAAAAATAATAATAATAATAATAAGTAATATTTCATATAGTATGATTTTTTTTAATGTAAGACTTGGTATAAAAACAGGATGACATACTTGTCTAATAATAGCAAAAGACTTTGATAAGTTTAGATGCAGTAGTACATAAAAAATTTAACTTCTTTCATTAACTGATAATTTAATTAGATTAAATTAAGAGACATCAAAATTTAGAGAATCTAATAGTCCTGATCTATTAATAAATGTAGCCATCCTGACCCCAAAACAATAGTCTTCAGTAAGTATATAAGCATAAGTTGAACATTTACACAAACAGGCCATTATTTAGGCCAGAAGTATATGCCAATAAATTCCTAGAGTTAAATATCAGGCTATATTTTCCAAGAATAAGGCAATAAAATTAGAAAACAATGACCAAAATATTAAATTCATATAATTGGAAGTTAACTTCATACCTAAAAGGAAATAATACAGCTAATTCAGAAATTTTTAGAATTACAGTACTTTGGTAATATCAACTCTCAAAATGAGTAACGGACAGGTGGGGCTAGGGAGGAAGAGATCCATAGGGAACTTTGTGAACAGGCTCTCAGAAATCCCCAAAATGTGATGTGGTAAAGAGATAAATTGGACCACCCTACCCCGGGAAGAGCACCCTGATCTAGGCATGTGGGATGGAGGACCACCCTGCCCTAGGTGTATGGAGTGGGTCATGTGGGGTGGGTGTCTCTATGATAAACACCTGTAACCAAAAAAGAATAATCAGACCCTCAAAAGGAGGTAAGCCATTGCAGGAGTTATTGATAGAGATGTTAAAAGGATTAAAGTTGCCTGGTTACCTTTTTATAAAAAATAAACCCTGAAGGCACTCATTGTTAACTGTGTGGGGACCCCTCTTAGTTGTGAGAGCTTTTTCTATATATTCACTTGATAAACTTCTGTCACTTCCTCACTCTCCATTGCCCACGAGATTCCTTCTTTGACTCCAAGAGACAAGAACCTAGCTCTCCCACATCATTCCCTAGAGTTAAGTATCAGGCTATATTTTCCAATGATAAGGCAATAAAACTAGAATAGAATGACCAAAATATTAAGTCCATGTAACTGGAAGTTAACTTTATACCTAAAAAGAAATAATACAGCTAATTCAGAAATATTTAGAATTACTGTACTACGGTAATATCATTTGTGAAAATAAGTGACAATAATTAAAGGTATGAAAGAAATCTAAAGGTTTAATTGTATTAATTCAAAAGAAAAACAAAACAATACAACAAAAACACCAAAGCATAAAACAACAAAACAAAACAAAAAGAATATAAAGGCAAAACCTAAGAACGACAGCAATCATAACAAAATATTATAGAAACAAACAAATTTTTGGAATAGATTAATAAGAAAGATTTGACCAATGAGTACTGGTCAGGAATACTCAGAGATGATGAAGATAAAATAAAATACTAAATGAAATGTATAAAAACTAAATTATAGACCTAAGAGACTGATTAAAAATGCTTCTAGAAAAAGAATCTCATTTGAAGACAATAAAATTAATAGCACCATAGAGAAAACTGTATTTGTGACATAGGGGATCAATTAGAGATGATAAAGTATTTCCTTAAATATCAAAGATAACAATTAGACTCAGTGGCTCAGTCAGCTAAGCCTCTGCCTTCACCTCAGATCATGATCCCAAGGCCCTGAGACTGAGCTTGACTCCCTGCTTGGTGGGGAACCTGCTTCTTCTTTTCCCTCTCCCTCTGCAGCTTCCCCTGCTTGCGCTTGTTCTCTCTCTCTCTCACTCTCTCTCTCAATAAATAAAATTTTAAAAGAATATGATGCCTCATTTCATCATAATTGTTAAAAATGATCCCTAAGCTGGTAAATGCAGGAAGCCAGAAACAAACAAATAATAATTAGCACCAGTTCAAAAGCTTGTCCACCTGGAACCTGTAAGAAAATCCAACTAGATCCTGAAAATAATGAGTGATTTGAGGAAACTGGACAGGGATATAAATTTCCAGATGCTTTTTACTTATAATGGCAATAGCAACTTAGACAAGGTAATGGAAAAAAATCTATTAATTGGCAGTAAAAAAATTATTTAAAAAAATATAAACCATAAGCCAATGAACTTGGGAAAATTATGAAGAATCTACATAAACATAAAATGAAACAATATATATTTGCCAAGGCACATTCACATTTTAAAAAATAAGTTGAAAGGGGAACAATATGCCATAATACATATATCAATGTTTTTCATAGAAGTTTAGTATAAAAAATAAACATTTTAAATAATTTATTTGGAAATTGATATCACATATCTGAAAAACTTGGAAGAAGAAATGGATAACCATGACTAAACAAATGTAGCAGAAAAATGATTTACAATAATAGATAAAAGCTATTCAAAAATGCAGTGAATATTGGCCAAAGCATAGAAAAATCGATAAAATATAAAATGTAAAATGAATTCATGAATGAAAAACAGAATCCCATTAAATCTAATTTGGAAAGAACTAGTATATATATATATATATATATATATATATATATATATATATATATATATATTTTTTTTTTTTTTTGCCTGAATCTGCTCTGCCTTTCATTAGGTGGGACACTGACCAAGCCCACTCAGCTCCTCTCTCATGCCCAGTAATAGAAAAGTCAGGGACATTAATTACTTCTGGGATGAATTTTAACCACTGTGGATAGGATGCAGAAGCCAGTGGGTTAAACAGATTCTTTCTTGTTTCAGGAAAATAATTCTGAGATGTATTCTGTGCATTAGGATTGATGCTCAGTTGTCCACAATCATAATCCACTCAGTCTGAACTCATATATGTTTCTCCTGGACCACTTAGCTCTTCTCATTCTCTCCTCTTCCACGTGATCAAATCCCAAAATAATTATTTAGGTTGTGTATGCAAGTCCTGATTTTGAAGGGAAACTCAGTTACAGAAAGAGATGAAAATAAAGATACAGGGAAAAAAATGGTGCACTTGGGTGACTCAATTAGATAAGCATCTGACTCTTGATTTCAGCTCAGGTTGTTATCTCAGGGCGATGAGATGAAGCCCCTTTAGGCTCTGTGCTGGGCAAGGAGGTTGCTTAAGATTCTCTCTTCTTATCCCTTTCCTTCCACCCCTCACCTCCCATGCTGTCTTTCTCTTAGATAATAAGCACTGCTGAACTATCTTAGATTCTGTACCTTCTCTCCAGCCATGAACCTATCACTGTCTTTAACTCTTGAAAACTTCATTAGACAAATTAATGTGATGAAGGAAGCAATATGAGAAAGCCTATTAATCTGATGAGCATGGAACTGAACAAACCCTATAGATACTTTCCCTTTGATTTCTAGCCTATCAATACCTACAGTGAGTCACATACACTCAAGATTATTGTTTTTATTGTATACTTCATATATTCATTAATTTTTGACTCATTATTATTTTGTTGAAGTGTTAAACTATGGTAATAAACAAACTTTTAATTAACTTTTCCTCCTAGGATACAAATATAACTTGCACTTGAGCTTTAGCTAATTTTATGTTCTAAAATTGCCAAAACACAATGATCAAGGTTTCTAGATTATTTACTGTATTTTCTACTATATAACATTGTTCTATATCTTCTGTATAAAGAAAATGAATGCTTGGGGCTCTTGGGTGGCTCAGTGCGTTAAAGCCTCTGCCTTCTGCTCAGGTCATGATCCCAGAGTTTTGGGATAGAGCCCCACATCAGGCTCTCTGCTCAGCAGGGACCCTGCTTCCCTTCCTTTCTCTCTGCCTGTCTCTCTGTCTACTTGTGCTGTCAAATAAATAAATAAAATCTTTTAAAAAAGCAAATGAATGCTTGATAACTAAATGAATGCTTTTCTGAATAAATTAAATATGGCAATAGCATTTTATTTTTTCATGCTTTACATATTAAACTATAATATTATATCACTAGTCTACAAATAATCTACTCACATAGTGATTTGGAAGCTTTTATTTTTTTATTATTTTTTTTTTAGATTTTATTTATTTATTTATTTGACAGAGAGAGATCACAAGTAGGCAGAGAGGCAGGCAGAGAGAGAGAGGAGGAAGCAGGCTCCCTGTGGAGCAGAGAGCCCGATGCGGGACTCGATCCCAGGACCCTGAGATCATGACCTGAGCCAAAGGCAGCGGCTTAACCCACTGAGCCACCCAGGCGCCCGATTTGGAAGCTTTTAGCAAAAGAATTCTTCTTCCTGATTGTAGTATAAAAGCCACAGAAATATACAGAAGACTCCCAGGATAGAAAGTTAAATCCAGTTATCCGTGATGCCTTGAGTAGGACCTGACCTATGTATGTCCTGGGATGCACTAGTAACTGTTACATGTGATAGGATTATATTTAATATATACAGTTTCATTTACTTCACAAAGGAGATATAAATTTGAGAATAAAATATTTGATGAATCTATAAAGTCTATATCTATTTGTAACCAATGTGGTAGAATTAAGATGTTAATTTGAAAAAAAAATTTCATTGAACACATACACATATTCAATTGTTTTTATATATATAAACAGCATTATTTATTTATGTAAATAAATGCATTGTCAGTAAAATCCATTTACTTATCAATCATAAGGGTACTTTTAAGTACTAAGAATAAGAAATATGTGAAAAGATAAGTGTTCAAGAGTGCAGTTTGTGGTAATTAATACAATATGATAGGCTCATAAAAAAGATATATTACTTGAACTTAAAAGCTTCTATAATTAAGCAATGACCACTTGAAATTTGTAATTAGTCTTGCTGCAGTTTTTCCTTGCACTTATTGCCCTTCCCCAGAAGTTCATTAAGAATTTCTGTGAATGTCCTTATGTTTAATCTCATTCATAGATTCCACTGCTGCTCACAAAACAAAGCCAAAAAGAGAGGTGACTCTATGTGGCACTCCATCCACAAGCAATACATTCATAAATAATTAAAAAGCTCTCTACTTCATTTGTTACCCATTCAGCTGATAATTTAAATGAGTAACTGAGGCCATTTTATCAGCACTTTTAATAGAATGCGACTCAGAAACTTCACAGTGTTATTTAAGAAGAAATGCTCATGTGTTAAGGTTTTTATTTTTTTTAAATCAACAAAATAATTTTCAAATATTAAAAGCAAATGTCTCCTTTTCCTCCAAGTTTCCTTGCTACGTCAAAGTTATAAATAAATTCATTACAATAGTATTTTGAGTAGTAGATAAAAACAAATGTTTTGAGGGGCGCCTGGGTGGCTCAGTGGGTTAAGCCACTGCCTTCGGCTCAGGTCATGATCTCAGGGTCCTGGGATCGAGTCCCGCATCAGGCTCTCTGCTCCACAGGGAGCCTGCTTCCTCCTCTCTCTCTCTGCCTGCCTCTCTGCCTACTTGTGATCTCTCTCTGTCAAATAAAAAATAAAATCTTTAAAAAAAAATGTTTTGAAACTGTCTGTGGGTTGAGTGTCTGGGTGAACTTGTATAAATATCTGATCTCAATGTATTTAGACTTTATTAGATGGTTGTTTTTAGACTATTTAAAAATACATGCTCAGATAATGACAACATTATTTTATTCATTTTAATAAATAAATTATTTTATTTAATTATGTTTAGATATTTATTTATTAAATTAATGATTTAATATTTAACAATCTAAATTTGAAATATTTTAAATTCTAAAAAATAGTTATTTAATTAAATCGATATATTTAATATAAATATTTAATAAATCATTTAATCATTATTATAATTATGCAATACATTATGTATTGTGTAATAATTGCATTTTAATAAATAAATAAATAAATGTATTATTTACATTATTTTATTTTACTTTATTTTATTTAGTTGACAAAGAGAGGGAGAACGCAAGCAAAGGGAGCTGCAGGCAGAGGGAGAGGGAGAAGTAGGCTCCCAGCTGAGCAGAAAGTTCAAACTGGGGTTCCATCCCACGACCGTGGGATCACCACCTGAGTCAAAGGCAGATGCTTAACTGACTGAGCCATCCAGATGCCCAAGGCTTTGTATTCTTCGCTTCTAAATATTGATGCTGCTTCATCTCTGGAGTTAGTAAATTGATGCTGAGAATTCATATCAAAGAATTGATAGTAGCTGTTAAGCAGAAACATGTAATTTACGGGAAAAAAAAAGAACAGAATGAAGAGAAAGGACAAAAGTCAAAAGCATATTAATATAAAATTTAATTAGATAAATAAAGCTGGTATTCCTGAAGGGGGCTAATAAAAGAGCTGCAAAGAGCTGATAGGATTAGGAAAATTGTCCACTCCTGGTCATTTCATAATTTTAAACTATTCCTTATTAATAAATATACTTAGTTCCAGAAACACAACCACATAAGGACATTTCCACCAAGTTTCCTCTAACAGCATTTACAAATTAGACGTTCAAACAATGTAGTTTTTTACATGTTGCATCTGTATCTTAAAGTTTAAACACTTTCTGTGACACATTTTCTAACAATGAAAATTTATGTATATATATTGGAAAAAAATATATATATATAGAAACCTTATCCCTAAATGAAACCTTTCTTTGTTTATTAGCTTAAATAGGTAAATTAGCAACAACAACAACAACAAACAGCTAATATTATAGAGGTAGGAACAATTTACCTTTTCATTCATTGCTATTTTCTAAAAACTCCTATTTTATTTTTTCTCGTCTGTCATAATAATTTTCTAAATCTCCTGCCTTATTCAATTTTTTTCTTTTAGTGGAAATCTCTATTTCATATTTATTTTCTCTTCCTCCACTCTTTGCTCTAATAATTCAATGTATTATTAGATTTTCTGTTTTTCTCTTTATCCAGATATATCTTTTCTTTCTTTCTTTCTTTTCTAAATAATTTGATTTGCTGGCATTTTACATCAGTACATGCTTTCTTATGGATGTTAGAAATGTCTGTGGAACTTCTAGAAGAATAAACTTTTTTACCTTTAAGAAGTTTACAGTCTAGAGTGCCTGGGTGGCTCAGTTGGTTAAGTGTCTTCCTTCAGCTTAGGCCATGATGCCAGGGTACTAGGATCCAGTCCTGCATCAGCTGCCTGCTCAGCAAGGAGTCTGGTTCTTCCTCTCCCTCTGCCCCTCCCTCTCTCTCTCTAATAAATAAAAAAAAATCATTAAAAAAAAGACTTACTGAAATCTGAGACTGAATTACTAAATTCAGTCTTAATATAAGACAGCTAAACAAAGCAATGATCACAACTGGAAAATTTATTCAGATCATGGTTTAACATTTTTGGTTGACACAGGACCTCTTTCAGTAACAACTTTCCCTAAATATCAATTTCTTTTTAAGGCAAAATATTTTGACAAGAAATCCAGATCCTTCTCATCATTTTCATATCAATTTAATGTGACATCCTCGGAGTATATAATCAAATATGTAATTATTCTATCTGTTGCCTTGTATATTGCCTGTATCTTTTTCAGACTCAAAGTTCCATTGAGGTAGAGTTTTTTTGTTCTGTTTTTAAAGCAGAGATTTTTAAAGTGTTTGATATATACAAGATGCTTAATAAGTGTTTACAAAACCTATGTATTTCAGAAGCCTTAAACAGGCTTTAAAATAATGTAGGTGATATTAGTAGTCATATCAAACAATTTGTAGGTTTCAGTCATGTAAATAACTACATTTCTCAGAGACAGAGAAACATACAAATGATCTGGGTCCAGTAGGATAATGCTAGCATGTGTTGTAAATTCTCTTATATGACCTTATTCTTGCAAGAATTGGTTATGTGGCAGAAAAAAAGGTATCACTATCTTATACTTTATGATTTAAAGAGATTTATGGAAGTTGTTAATTTCTTACACTACCCCTTTGTTTCAGTGGACCCAATTTCTGTGGTAATGGTGAGAGGAAAGTAGGCAATTTAGGCAGCAGCAAAAATCTCCTACAAGGCACTATAAAATAAGGCTTGTTCTAGATCATGGGTCTGTCCAAAGGGGAATGTTAAGGGGTAGAATGGATGATGGATGCATTGTGGACTTATAACTATAAGATTAATACTGTTATGCCCCAATAATGGGTCTATGATTAAAGGAACGAGACTGATGTAAAGCGAAGGTCAAGCAAAGCCTTATTTCATGCCAAGCATCAAGAATCTAACCGAACGTTCAGAGCCACACTTCTTATGAGAAAAGGCAACCCTTCACTGTTTCACAGTCTAGCTTTTAAGGGCAAAGGCCATGAAGTCAGGCCTGGCCACGCACAGGTGACCAATGAGATTTTAACACACACAGGAAACTCCACAGTGAGGCTAGGTGACCAATTGAGGTTCAATTTACCCTAGTATAGACATTTGACCCAGCCTATTACACCTTGATTAGGATTGGTGCCAAAACGGTTCCCAAAGGGCAGAGAAGTGGGGCATACTCCTTAGTATCTAGGGAGACAATATGCAAACACCGCCCCCCCCCCCCCGCTGATTGATGTCTCCACCTGGCCTGACCCACCCTTGTATATGGGCTTTGCTACCTGGAGCTGATTTCCAGGTCTTGTTTTTAAGTAAATCCCCTGGGGGAAGGGGAGCAAGGACAGTTTCAGGGTTAACCTCAATGGAAGCCTCTTGCTAAAATATAAAAATATAAAATAGGTCCTTACATTACAACAACTCAGTAGGGAAAGTCCCTGTGTGGTGATAAAAGAAGTGATGTAACTTGCATTGCACATTTTATTTTTAAAACGTGTAAGTTGTATTTTTCCCTGCCATGATATCATACTTTATCTTCATCTCTGTCTACTAGTTTAAAGCTAGTTAAACAAACTCAACAATTTTTTTTAAAAAATATTTTATTTATTTATTTAAGAGCAAAAGCCAGAGAGAGAGAGAGAGAGAGAGAGCGCATGAGCAATATGGGGCTCGATCCCAGAACTCTTGAGATCATGATCTGAGCCAAAGGCAGACACTTAACTGACTGAGCAAATGAGACTCCCACAAACTCAACAATTTTATAAAATTTTTATTTGTTGGGGTGCCTGGCTAGATCAGTCAGTAAAATATGTAAATCTTGATCTTGGGGTTGTACGTTTGAAATCCACCTTGGGTGTAGAAGTTTTTAAAAATAAAATCTTTAAAAAATTTTTTTTTCATTTTTATATTTAAGCCGTTGTATGGCAGTGTTGATCACTATATTGTACACCTGAAACTAATATTAACCTTATTTTAACTAACTGGAATTTAAATAAAATCTTTAAAAATAAAATAAAAATAATAATCATAAAAATAAAAAAGAGGAAAAATTATTTGGCAGGCAATTTTCTTAATTGCATTATTATTTATTATTATCATAGTCTGTGTGTGTCGGTGGGAAGTGGCTGGTATTCCAGTGAGATTCATATCTGTGTTACACTGAGGTCCATGTCTGTAGTCAGTCTTTTTTTTTTTCTTTTAATTTATTTTCAGTGATCCAAAATTCATTGTTTATGCACCACACCCAGTGCTTCATGTAATAAATTCCCTCCTTAATACCCACCACTGGGCTCACCCAACCACCTGCCACCGTCCTCTTCAAAACCCTCAGTTGTTTCTCAGAGTCCACAGTCTCTCATGGTTTGTCTCTCCCTCCGATTTCCCCCAGCACACTTCTCTCCATCTCCCAGTGTCCTCCACGTTATTCCTTATGTATTGAGTCTTATAAAAACTTTTATTTCTTTCCCTATTCTGCTTTGCATATGCTTATCTTAGATGTTAAAATGTTATAAACCCTCCTGCCTGGTCCATTTTCTCTCTCTTCTCTCATGATTTCTCATGCTCTCCCTGCCAACCCCACATGCCTTACAATATCTGGATATGACTAATTTCTTCCTGAGCTACTTTATTCTACTCTGCCATATGGTTGCCCTTCCCTCTTCTGTACCATAACTTCTATCCCCTGCATTTGTGCTTTAACAATACCTAATTCTTTTCACTACATCTGTATCTTTGAGGTCAATACTCAGTAGTGCAATCGCTGGGTCATAGGCTAGCTCTATTTTACTGGAAAGAAGGGCCATATGCACCCCAGTGTTCATAGCAGCAATGTCCACAATAGCCATTCTGTTGAAAGAGCCAAGATCCCCTTCAACAGACAAACGGATAAAGAATATGTGATCTATGGATACAATGGAATATCACTCAGCCATCAGAAAGGATGAATACCCAACTTTTGCATCAACATGGATGGGACTGGAGGAGATTATGTTAAGTGAAATAAGTCAAGCAGAGAAAGTCAATCATCATATGGTTTCACTTATTTGTGGAACCTAAGGAATAGCATGGAGGACATTAGGAGAAGGAAAGGAAAAATGAAGTGGGGGCATTGGAGGGGGAAATGAAACATGAAAAACTATGGACTCCAAGAAACAAACTGAGGGTTTTAAAGATGAGAAGGATGTGGGGATGGGTGAGCCTGGTGATGGGTATTAAGGAGGGCACATATTGCATGGGGCACTGGGTGTTTTACACAAACAATGAATCATGGAACACTACTTCAAAAACTAATGATGTATTGTATGGTAACTAACATAACATAATTTTTAAAAAAAGGAGAGGGGGACAATACCTAACACTCAATCTTTGCTAGTTTCTTGTTTACCTCCTTTTAAGAGTAAGCTCATTAGTGGTTTTTTGTTTGTTTGTTTGTTTTTGTCTCAACTAAAAGAAGAAAAATAATACACATTATTTTGAAAACTTTTTGAACAGTGTACAAACGTTAGTCAAGTCCACAATGTCTCATCTCTTCTTCCTCCTAACATGGCTAAGTTGAAAAACCCTTTATCTGGGAAAAGACCATTCTCCTGCCACCTTGTGTAAGATTTTGGCTTTAGCTTAGATTATCCTTTCTTTCCTTTTCTGAAAATAAGTTGAAAATATTAATAGCCTCAGTTTCTTCTTCCAAAATATGACTGCTTCTTTACCAAGTGCAAAGGCAACTCATTTTGACCATAGTAAACAGCTTGGACCTACTTTTTTTGGCTCACTCTTTTAGTGAGACAAGTGGAGTGAAGATGACGCACCATTTCCAAATGTATTCATAATTGGTAGACCATACTTCTAACTTGAAGTTTTGTTGCCATTAAACTACGACCAGAATCGCTATAATTACAGAGGTAAATTCTTTATATTTACTATATTTGAAATTACCATATAATACCAAAATAAAATTATGATTATGTGAAGAGTCTGTAATATTAAGAAGATGACTTTGAAATTATTGCTTATCTAAATGAAATTTCCCATTTTATAATCTTGTATAAGCTTCCGTTGTCATTTCCTATTTAAAATCTATTGGAAGGCACTCTTATTTTCCCTTAAATGGGAAGTCAAATGTGGAACAAATTCATCCCAAAGGAACTGATTCTATATTCCACTGAAGACCAGGTGGCTTCCATGTGGCATTTTGCCTCTTGCATATTGTTCATCTCCTACAACAAATGGGGGTATGCTCTTTAGTAAACTAATTCAACTCAATTAGAGACATTGTCTTCAAGGGATAACATCATAGAGACTAGAATCAGAATCATACTTTTGGGAAAATTGGGCCCAGGTTTTTTGTTTTGTTTTGTTTTGTTTTAAGATTTTATTTATTTATTTGACAGACAGAGACCACAAGTAGGCAGAGAGGCAGAGAGGGGGGGGGAAGCAGGCTCTCTGCTGAACAGAGAGCCTGATGCAGAGCTCGATCCCAGGACCCTGAGATCATGGCCTGAGCCAAAGGCAGAGGCTTAACCCACTGAGCTACCCAGGCGCCCCTGGGCCCAGGTTTTGATGGCTTCTTTCCTCAATCTTATAAAACCTATTTGAACTCTACTGGATGCCAGACTGCTTAAAAATATTTGGTCCCTTGTAATTTTAACCTTCCAGTATTCAATGCACCTGATTCATGTAATATCCTATAGTATTTTTGTCAAAGGAAGACTCTCAAAGTGTGTTTCTTGGGAGACACTTTTCAATTGGTTGCTTACATTTCTGCATTTATTATTTGTTCTAGACCATCCTTTGAAGATGGTTGTATTGAATAGACTTGGAGGACAGAAATAGTATCTTTTTTTTTAACTTAACCTGTTGTGTTTGCAAATATTATCTGCCTCTGTTTTGATTCTTCTTGTGGGAACTGAGGCTCAGAACTGATATATAACTCCCACCCCTACACACACACACACACACACACACACACACACACACACACACACACAGAAACACACACACACACAAATACTGTTAATATTCTGGCTACCTCTAATGCTGTGAATAATAAACTATATTATTTCTGAACCATGAGTCTGCGTCTTCTATCAACACCCAAGAAACCACGGCAGACTCATACACCAGCTTTCAAATAAGGGAAAATAATCTCAGATGCTTTATATTTTTTGATAGTGTTACCTACTTCTGAACATATGACTGAACACATATAAAGCTGGCGCCATGACCATTTAGAGCTTCTTCTGTGGAAGAACTATGCATTCACTAGTAAACAAAAGTAGTTTTATCTTTTTTTTTTCCTCCTGGACACCATTTCCTCTCTCACACTGTTGCTCAAATTGGATGGAGTCTAAGGTCCTTTGAGGAAATTTTTGTTTAATGACTCAAAATAAAATAGGAAGATTCTAAAGTGCTAAAATTAATTCTAGATAAAAGGTATAAGTCATGCCAGAAAGGATAGGAATTTTATCTAACAACTGCCTGTTCACCCCTTATTTGTTCATTAACTAATCTCCAAATTCCTGACTAAATCCCTTTTGTAAGCCAGAATGTGAGCTAAAAACTGGGATTTTAAAAAATTTTCATTTGAAATCCAGTTAGTTCACATATATGGTTGTATTAGTTTCATGTGTACAATATAACATATAGCACTCGGTGCTCATCATGACAAGTGCTCTAATTAACCCCCATCACTTATTTAATCCATCACTCCTTTCAGATCCCCTCAAGTAACCATCAGTTTGTTCTCCGTTATGAAATGTCTGTTTCTAGCTTTGTTTCTCTTTCTATGTGTTATTATTTTCCCCTTTGCTTGTTTGTTTTGTTACTTTTATCCCATATATGAGTAAAGGTATTTGTCTTTCTCTGACTGACTTATTTCACTTTTAGCATTATACTGTCTAGTTCCAGCCATGTTATTGCAAATGGCAAGATTTCAGTCTTTTTTATGGCAGAATAATATTCCATTGTATATACATACCACTTATTCTTTATTTATTCATCAATTGATGGATACTTCGCTCTTTCCATATCTTAGCTTTACAAATAATGCTGCTATAAACATAGGGGTGCTAGCATCCCTTTGAATAAGTTTTCTTAAATTCATTGGGTAAATACACACCAACAGGATTGTTGGATCACAAAGGACTTCTATTTTTAAATTTTATGGAAATTCCATACTGTTTTCAAATATGGCTGTATCAGTTTGCATCACCACCAACAGCTCACAATTGTTACTTTTTCTTCTTTTTAAGATTTTATTCATTTGACAGAGAGAGATCACAAGTAGAGAGAGAGAGGAGGGAGCAGGCTCCATGCCTGGCAGAGAGCCCAATGTGGGACTTGATCCCAGGACCCTGAGATCATGACCTGAGCTGAAGGCAGAGGCTTAACCCACTGAGCCACCCAGGCAGCCCCCACAAGTGTTACTTTTTCACATCCTCTCCAACCCCTTTTGTTTCTTGTAGTGTTGATGTTAGCCATTCTGACAGGTGTGAGGTGGTATCTCTTTCTAGTTTTGCTTTGCAATTTCCTGATGATACATGATGATGGACATCTTTTTATGTATCTACTGAACATTTGAATGTGTTCTTTGGGGAAACACTTGTTCATGTCTTCTATCCATGTTTTTATTGGATTATTTGTTTTTGGATGTTGACTAAAAACTGGATATTAAGTAACACACAAGACAGGTTTCCTTGAGCTTAAATTTTATTTGCATGAGTATCATTAACAGGGAAAAATATGCATATGTGTATGTACAAGTGTGTTTATGTATACATCTATCTATCTATCCTCTATCCCCTGTCTTCTAATTGTGGTAAATCCTGTAAGGTGGGGAATGGGATAGTCTGAAGAAATATGCTGCTGGATATGTTGGGTAAGCAAATTTAATTGCACTCAGATGCATTGGATATAAGTGAATCACTCAAATGAGTTATTTAATATTATATAGAAACAAATTAAAATTTTATGTAGTTGAAAATAATAGGTAGTTAAAATAATTTTTGTTGTTTGTTGTTTTTGTGTCTCTTTTGTTTATATATACTATGGTGTGAATGTTTATGTCTCCCAAAATCATATTACAAAATCTAACTGTGGAAGTGATAGTATTAAAACATAGGGGCCTTTGGGAGGTGATTAGGTTATAAGTGGGATTACAGTCCTTTTAAAGGAGACCCCAGAGAGTTCTCTTGATTCATTCATCATGTACGTTTACAGTGAGAAGATAGCCATCTATGAGGAAGTGGGCTCTCCCTGGATCTGCCCATTCCTTAATCTTGAACTTCTCAGTTCTAGAACTGTGAGAAATAAATTCCTGTTCTTTATAAGCTATTCAGTCTATATCATGTCCGTTATAGCAGCCTGCATGCAGAAGGAAACTATGGCCTAAAATGAGAGCAATAAATATAAAGTTTCAGTAAAGTCAGTTGGTACAATGTTTTTTTACTTAGAGAAGACATGCTGCTTCATGTTAAACCTTGATATTGTATATGTTTCTTGAAGGGCCACTTCTTACTCCTTTGTGTGTTTTCCACAAAGTCCAGGATGATGCCTTACATAAAGGTAATATTTTATAAATACTGTTGGAAATATATACTTCTCTAAAATCTTATTTTGCCTACAGATTACTTGGATCCACTTTGCCTTGTGTAGAATATTTGAAATATATTAAGAACAGAATGTCTCTCTAAATAACATTTAGAATCATCATTAAAAGATTGGTAGCAGACTGAAGGAAAAGTCCAAGAAGCTGGCAGAAGCAAAGGACCAAATTTTTGACCTGGCAGAAAAGGATTGGTAAATAAGGAAACAAATCCAAAGAAAGAAGGAAGAATGATGAAACATGACAATGAGCTTAGGAAAGTCATTGACTCCAAGGAATAGAAAGAGGTGCTTATTGTAGGAGAAGTAGGAGTGAGAGAAAAAAAAGAGGGCTGAACATGGATTTGAGAATTCAGAGCTAAAACTGTCCCTCATCTGGGAGCAGAAACAGAGATCCAGATTCAGAGGCAAGGAGGACTCACATCACCATCCACAGAAGCATAGAACAACAAGACATAGTTTCATTCCCTCTGCAAAAGCTATCAATGGAGGAATTCTCTTTACCTAAATATGCGTGGGAGTGTAGTTTGTACATAGCCAAGTCACTTACCTCAAGAGGACAAACTATACCAGCTCTCGAAGCAGGCCTGATAGCTCAAGCAACACCAGCCCAAGCCAAAATCCATTTCCCCTGCATTTGTGAACAATGACAGAGCAGTGGTTCACGTCTAGAACTAGGACGTATTCAGAAGTCAAAGATTGTGTCATGGATTGTGTCTATCAGTTCAGAGGCGGCCTTCAGCTCAACTCATGATCCCAGGGTCTTGGCATCGACTCTGTTCTCAGGTTCCCTGCTCAGGGGTAAGTCAGCTTTTCCCTCTCCAGCTCTACACCCTGATTGTGATCTCTCTGTCTCTCTGTCAAATATGTGCATGTGCATTGTTTGACAAAAAGACAAGGATTGACTGTGGCCAGAGGATGTTTTCTTTAATTTGGACCTAGATCTCTATGGAAGGCAGCCAGGTTCAGAGAACCTCCCACCATCCTCAAATGCCAGACCTTCGCTCAGAGCTCCAATGTTCATTCTCCAGTTCCTTGTCTTCCTGAATATCCTCACCAACCTGTAGCATACACTGTCTGTGGCTCTCTAATGGACCTTTGTTGTCCCACTGTTCATCTTCTGCTGCCTCCATTAGAACACGCCCATCTTCCACAAGAGGCACTGTTTGCTTATCCCATGAAACCATTTGGGGGATGTTCATGAGAGGGTGAAGGCAGGCTTGTGCTGTCACATCTACATGTACTCCTCCAGAGGGTATCTGCAGGACCCTGTGGGAATGCTCCATGTTCTTTGACATTTGAATCCTCTTCAATGCGTCCTTTTGAAGATACAAGTTGTCTTCCTGAAACGGGCACGGAAGTCTTTCAGATGGCTTCACTTGGGCTATGGGTCTTTTCCAACATGCTCCATGCTTGCTCCTGTGGACTCCAAGTACATGAGTCCATTCTGGACCTAAGGTTCTAGGATGTAGAATCTGCCTTTGGTACATCGTCAGTTTTGAAGATTTGGAAGACATTTTGGCTCGATTTCTAGAGACGCTACAAGTGCTCGTTATAAGGGCTGCTAGGCCAGAGGGAGTCATTTTGTGTTTCAGCAGTAAACTTATATTGAACCCATGCAGTAAACTAAATTGACCCTACTCCTCCCAGAGGAGCTTACTCTCAAAGCCTAGATATAAGGGTGAATCAGGCCAGGAGAAGACATCCCATTAGAGGGGCACGCATATATCTACTAGGGTAAATTGAGATCCAATTGTCCACCCATGTGTTACCTAGCATTTTTGTTTTTGTGGTGTAGCAGACTTAGCACGACTGTGCAGTTTTTTTCTGTATTGTTATCTCATTGGCCAACTCTGTATAGCCTGGCTAAACTACCGCTATAAATGTTAGTCTGTGAGGCTGGGAGTGGTCGCCTCTTTGTAAGAGAAGGCCCTGACTGGTCAATATGATTCTCGATGCTTTGTGCAAAATTAACGTTTGCTTGAACTTCACTTTGTATCAGTCTCGCTCCTTTGAATAAGGACCCTATCTTTGGAGGGCCACCCGAATTCAAATGATGAGAACTGAAACAGCATTGGAATTTTTGGAAAAGCCTCTGGAGGTAAGATCATGGGATCCTGCATGGAGCTGCAGGCTATGGCCCACTGGTAGAAGTTGGCAGCAGCCATGCTCCCCAGAGCTGGTGTGGATGCGGAGATGCCCCATCCTCTGCTGGTAGATCGTATGGGGGTTCAAGTCCCCCTGGGTGGTCAGGGGGTTCGAGTCCCCCTAGATGGTCAGGGGGCTCGAGTTCCCCTTTGCGGTTAGAGGGGGTTCAAATACCCCTACGTAAACTCCAGGGGGTTCGAGTCCCCCTGGATAGTCAGGGGGGTTTGAGTACCCCTAGACATTCAGGGGGTTCAAGTCCACCTGGGCGGTTTGGGGGTTCGAGTCCTCCTAGGCGATCAGGGGATAAAGAAAGCCCCCACCAGTGGCAGGTTATGGGTAAGAATCGTTTGGCCTACGGTTGTCTTTGCCTGGTCCTTTTGTTGTCTGTTGTATTGTTTGTTATGATTGAAGGAATGGGGCAAGCAGAGAGTAAAGGGACTCTGACTTTCATCTCTCTGTTCTTCATAATAGATGTGAGGCTTCTCATTCACTCATTTCGTGTGTTAAGGGCTATGACTGTAGCCAACTGGGGTTAGTCTAAGAGTGAGTTAAGGTGCCCATGCTGATGCTCATTGGAGCTGAGCATGGAATATGAGTGCCTAATGGACCACTTTTGGTAAGCAGAACTGGCACTGTGGGATGAACCGACCTTGAGCCAAAGACTTTAAAAAATATTCCCCAGCAGCTGCCGAAACCCCCTTTGTTTTGGGGAATTATTTGCCTTCTCTGGCCTGATGTGGACTGCCTAGCCCCTCCCCCTTGTTGGCGGGAGAGCATGGCATCTGAAGTGGAGATAGTTATTTGTCTGTCTCAAGGTTTTAATGGGTAATTGTTAAAGTGGCTTCCAAAGTCTTTGGTAACCTGAAACTGTGAAGGGTTGCTTGAATGACAAATGGAATTAAATTTGTTGGACATGTAGGTCTTAACCAAATGAGATATAATGCTAGACCATTAGGTCAAAATCTCATCTTGACCACCACACACGCTATCGCGGACCTTCGTAGACTCCAACTGACTGATGGATGGTGAACACCCGAGTGACAGGGTATCAGGCCCTCCTCCTCAACAAACCAAGAGTGATCTCACAGCCACAAGTGGTGCTAAATCCAGCCACACTGCTCCCAGAGGAGCTGGCTGAACATCCACACAACTGTGCGGAGGTCCTAAACCAAGTCACAGGAATAAGACTGGATCTCAGAGACATGCCCTTCCCAGATGCAGACATGACTCTGTTCATGGAAAGAGGTATGTGAGGTATGTGAGGGCTGTGGTAGTTTATCCTGAGCAGGAATTCTGGGCAGCACCCTGCCACATGGAACTTCGGCACAACAAGCAGAACTGATTGAAATCACTAAGGCACTGCAGATGGCTAAAGGTAAAACCACCAACATCAATACGGACCACAGGTATGTCTTTGCTACTCTCCATATACATGGAGCTACTTACAAAGTAAGGAGCCTATTAACAGCAGAAGGAAAAGGAATTAAAACAGAAGAGAAATATTGGGACCCAAAAGAGGTGGCTGTTATGCATGTCTTGCGACACCAAAAGGGGACTGATCTGATTTCAAAAGGAAACCAATTATCAGATCGAGATTTAAAGCAAGCAGCCTGAGAAACAATGCAAGAGCTGGTTACACACCTGGATCTATCCCTACCAGATAAACTGGAGTATTCAGAGGAAGATTTAAAGTATTTACAAAAATGGCTAAATTATATTATAAAGGAGACTGGGCTAAGACTAAAAGAGGAAATTTAATTCTTCTTCGAAGACTAGGTAAGAAATTAGTAGACCAGATACATCAGGGTACTCACCTGGGGTCACTCAAACTCAAGGAACTTCTGGGCTTCTAAATTACGGTGTATGGTTCAGGATATAGTTGATAGATGTGCTCAGTGCCAGGCAGTTAATGTGGGAGGAACTAGAATTGGAAGAGGGAAAAGAGAAAGAGGTAGGGTACCAGGAATTTATTGGAAAATAGATATTACAGAAATAAAACCCGGAAAATATGGGGACAAGTATATGTTAGTTTTTGTAGATACCATTTCAGGCCAGGTTGAGGCTTTTTCCGAGAAACATGAGACGGCAGGAGTGATAGCCAAAAAGCTACAAGAAAAATAATTCCTAGGTCTGGGCTGCCTCTCACGGTTGAGTCAGACAATGGCCTTGCATTTTGAGTTCAGTCTCACAGGAATTGGCCAAGGCCCTGGGCACAAATTGGAAACTACATTGTGCCTATCAGACCTAGAGTTCTGGGCATGTAGAGAGAATGAACCGGACTCTTAAAGAGACCTTGACAAAACTAACCCTAGAGATGGGCAGTGGATGGGTGGATCTGCTTTCTTTCACCCTACTCAGGGCAAGATGTACACACTATTTAAACAGGGTGACCCCATTTGAAATGTTTGGGAGAACCCCTGCTCCCGCTCTGTTTTCGGCTACAAAAGGTTGCCCTAGCAGAAATGACTGATCAGTCTGTACTCCAGTCACTGCAGGCATTACAGTCTGTATTAAAAAAAAAATGCAGGGATCCAGACTGCCCACACTGGTATGGAGACGGAGGTGAAACCACTTCCTTTCCAACCCAATCACTTGGTTTGGATATGACATTATCAAGTGGGGAGCTTGGAGCCTCGCTGGATGGGACCTTTTACTGTTACCCTGACCACACCACAGCAGTAAAAGTAGAACGCATCAGGGCCTGGATTCACGCATGTCACATCAAACGAGCCAAGGATGAAGATGACCCCAAAAGGTGGAAGCCACAGCCAAAGATCCCGTTCACTGTGGACTAAATCTAAGACTGAAAAGACTATGAGTTTGTTGTTGCTCCTATTTTTACCTGTTTATGTAAAGTATAGGTAGTTAATTAGATAAAGGAAATTAGAAAAAAAAATGGAAAGGGTTCTATGAAGCAGTAAATGGGTAAGTCATTAGCCGACTGTGCTCTAGTGTCATTTACACTAGTGTAAATATACAGCCGACTGTACACTAGTGTCATGTACAAAAGAAAATGAGAGCGATAAAAATGTTAGAATTACATGCTCAATAAACCCTTTATAACCAGGGAATGTAGAACTGGATGAAAAGTCAAGGATTGGACTAATCTCCAAAGAATAGGGAGGAATGTAAGAGCCTGGGTGGCCAGAGGGAATCATTTTGTGTTTATGCAGTATACATAGATTGACCTCATGCAGTAAATTTAGATTGATACTGCCCCTTCCAAAGGTATTTACTCTCAAAGCCTAGATATAAGGGCAGGTCAGGGCAGATGAAGATATCCAGTTAGTGAAGAGCTTATATCTACTAGGTAAATTGAGATTCAATTGTCCATCCGTGTGTTACTAGCAGTTTTTTTCTATGTCTGGCAGACCTAGCACCACTGTGCAGTTTTCTCTATGTATTGTAATCTCAAGGCCACCTGTGTATAGCCCAGCTAAACTACATCTATACATGTTAGTCTGTGATGCTGGAGGGGGTCGAATTTGGAAGAGAAGGCCCTGACCAGTCAGTATGATTCTCGATGTTTGGAATGAAATTAAGCTTTGCTTGACCTTCGCTTTGTATCAGTCTTGCTCCTTTGATTAAAAACCCTAACACTTGTGTCTGCACTGTGGAAGACTCCAGACATGTCTATGTCATGATTAGGAGTGTTCCCTTTGAGCTTTCCTTGGGTGGCCCTTCTCCTGTTCAGAAGATTGGTGAATGGGTGGGAGGGCCTAACCCTTGTGCAGGGCTCAGATTCCCTCCCCTGAGGTTTGCTTGAGGCCTGATTGTTACTTGACCTTTCCTGGCTAAGATGGAATGGTGGATTCTTGCCTTTCTCCGAAATCCAGAGGGCTGGTGCTGACAGTCAGGACCAAACACTACGAATCGGGCCATGGAGATGGTGATACCGACTCGCTTCACAAATTGCCTTGGTGAGAGACCCAGGCGGCTCCAGCGGTTTGGGATGGCTAGGGGTCCTATTGGCACACCCATGAATACTCCAACCAAGTGTAGTGATCAGGCATGGGTTTATGAGGATTGGTTGCTATGACCTCAAAGCGTTGTGACATCACAGATGCTGGCTTCACTGAAGCAGCTGTCCCTCTCCCATGACCTTGGTATCCTATGGCTTTAGGTAGGAAGCCCCGGGAAGGATAGAACAAGAGCCCTCTGAGCCTGATCAGGAACTCAGGTTGTCTTGTGGGTTAATGTCCCATTTCCCCTTTCTAGATAAATAGGAAAAAAATGATGTTCATTATACCTTCCTTTAGGCCAACAATTCTCCAGAGACAGCAAGGTGTCCTATTTCCACTACAATTTCTAGATCTCAAGAAACAGTGAGGCATCTTGGGTACCAACAGCTCTCCATGGGGTTTGTCATCCTGTGGGTGAGCAAGTCCATTGTCAGTGTCTTTTCCCAACGGGTCAGTGATGACTAACAGACAGAAAGTCCCTTTTTGAGGAAAAAGGTGAGGGCATGGATATATGCTACTGCCTTTGTCCTCATCTCCTAGAGTTCTGAAACACAAGGTTAAGGGATTAGGGCTCTGTCTACCTGGTTTTCCCTTAACTTTGCAAAGTCTTCGAGGAAAGTGACGTTCTGATCAGAGCTAACTCTTCAGGAAGAGGCCTGGACCACACCTGTTGTCATCATTAGTTAACTGTACTTGTAATGGAACAGGTATAGACATGTTGACCAAGTCTCTTTAGTCAAAAGGAAAGGGATGGCCTATATCGACGGCTTGCAAAGCCCACTTGAGCAGAACTGTGGACTGAGCCTCAAGGTCCTTGCAGACTAGTGATGAAGAAGGTGTGGTCCATCTTGGTAACAGAGTATTCCTCAGCCATCGGGGAGGATGAACCCCTGGACCTTACATTGACATGAACTTCCCATGTCTGGGTGATGGGAAATGGAAAAGACAGGCAGAACAATGGAAATATCATATAGCTTTCCACAATATGTTCCTCAGGAGGAATACCTTGGCTCTTAGTAAAGGAAAGGAAAATTGAATGGGAAGAATGCAGAGAAGGAGACCCACCAAGAGTGACTCAGGACTCTGAGAACCAAGCTGAGTGTTACAGAGAAGAGACACATGCAGGGAATAAGTGAAATGCTTAATGGGTGTTCAGGAGCTGTGGCATATATTAGGAAAAGCACTAGGTCGCATATGAAACTAAAAGATCCGTGAATACTGTGTCAAAAAAAAAATGACAAAAAAATTCCAAGAAGAATTCTAAGATTTTCAACAAAAAAATTCAGAGAAAAACAATGTGACCCTTTCAAAACCTAAAGAAGGCACAGGGAGAAAAGGAAAGAATTATAATTTTTATTATCTTTCCTTATTGAAATGGCATGGGATTTGTTTCCTAAAATGTTCTTATCTGAATTGGGTCTTTATCCTTGTAAATTAGAGTCTACCCACCTCTTCCATTTCTGAAATTGATGAGAAGACATGACATTGCCTTCTCTAAATACCTAGAAGAGTGGCCCAGGAAAATGACTTGGACCTGGCCTTCTGTGTGCTGGCAGGTGTTTGATTACTGCTTCAAACGCTTCAGTCACTACTAGAGAGCTGAGATTTTGTAGGTTTCCTGACCTAATCGTGGGAGTTTCTATGTGTCTGGGAATTTAACCTTTTCTCTCCGGTCTTGGATTTGCTAGCATAAATGTGTGTATGTGCCTCTTAGGTTATTCTTTTTTCCTTTCTACCAGTTGTCATGTGGTTTCATACTTTCAGCTGTGAGCTTGTCTCCCTGCTGTATCCCAGTAATGGCTTCTGCAGTTTGTTCATGTTTTCAGAACTGAAGTGTGAGATCCCTGGATTTTTTTTTCTATTGGTTTGTTTGTATTTCCTTTATTTTGATAATCATATATATGATTTCATTTTTTCTGTTAACTTTGGAGTTAGGCTCTTCTTCTACTTGCTCCTTCAGGCGTCCAGTTAGGTTCCTTTTTTTTTTTTCGTTTTTTTTAAATTTTGGAAATGCATGCGTTTAACCCTTTATGGTTTCCCAATAAAATGTTTTTGCATCACCCCATAAGTTTCTTGACATTCCTTTGTTCATGGCTATTTCTGCATTTCCTTTGGATTTTCTTTGTTGATTCATTGCTAGGTCGTGAGTGTGCTGTGTTTTCCAACCTTTAGGGTATGGCTGTATTTCCAATTTGAAAGTGATATCTTCCCATTTTCATACCTTCATGATCATAAGAGCCCAGGATAGGTTTTGACTTTTCTTCCATGAATTACGACTGGATTTGGACTCGAGCTCATGACCTACAATAGACAAAGTTAGGTCCGCCGCTGGGAAGAACATATCTTATTGTCCTCAGAGACGCAATCTTACTCATGGATCCCCAAAGTTCAGGTGGTCTCCAGAGCCCATGTGGACATCTGTTATTCCTTACCACCATTCCACCAAATGATCTGTGCTGTGCTTAACGTGGATATCATAGTCCCCAACAATATTGGATTAAAGTCCCCATCTCCCTTCCTCTCTGATCATATGCTTCCAACGTTTAGATACAGCCATGTTCTGGTATATATGTTGGCAGTTCTTCCAGGTTTCTGATATTTTGATGCTCCATTATGACAAAACACCTTCCGCTCTCTTTTGTCTCTGAAAGGCATAAAATCACTCTAGATGACTTAGGCACAATCACGTTGGCTCTCTTCTCCTTGGCAAGAGCATAACGTACGTTTCCAAATTTCTTCACTTTCAAGCTATGTGTATCTTATAGTCAAAGGAAATCTCCTATGGGCAACAGGGGTCGAGCTTGTTTAATATTTGTTGTTTTTTGATGGATCCTTTCTGGGTTTTTTTTGTTTGTTTGTTTGTATTATTTTATTTTATTTTATTTTTTCTAATTTCAACCACACCTACAAAATGTTTGTATTGACGGGAGACTTTCGTCCTGAATGCTGAATGAATTATTGTTAGGTAAGAAGTTCACTTTCTCATTTCGGTTGAATTCTGACTTGAATTCTCTGTGCCTTTCCCTTTTATGGTATTTTCTTTGGGGATGCTTCATTAGTGCGATTTCTCACTTCCTCCCCCTCTTTCTCGTGTCTTCTCTGTGTGTGTGTTCGTCTATGTGGGCATGTGCATGTCTTAATGTGTGCGTGGTCTGTGTGTGTTTCACAAAAAACTTATAATTACATTCCAGAGGTAGGAATTGGGTCTCTTAAGGTTAGCAATTCAATGTGACATGCCTTAGAAACTCACATTCCATCCGTTTCAAGAACATCTTCTGCAAGCAATGTCATCATTTGTACTCTTCCATAAACACGTATTCTCACAAAACTGCCTTCAAACAAACACCACATTTTGCGTGCCTCATTAGAATCGTATTGTTTGTCCCTATACCCCTTGATTTTTCATATGTTTCTTGACTGTCTTGAGGGAGTGAAATCGTCTGTTTGTTTTCTTTCTGAGAATGATAGATATGACAGAGCCCAAAGCTCTCTGCAAGCCTGTCACATGAGACATATGGAATAATTCATTCTTGCTTAAGTCTCAGTAAGAATTTGCGGTGACATGGAGGACAGTGAGATGGTAGTAGTGTCTAATAACCTCATGCTTGTCTTCAGCCATGAAAGCAAAAGGAAGATGACAACAATAATGGGGGCGGGGTGGAAATTGACCTGAAGCCTACACAGTAAACTCCACAGAGTAAGAGATCGGAGGTCGCAGAAACTATGGGAGAAGTTTGGAGACATGGCTCATGGGAGATTTGGGTGGTTCGTGCATCAGAGGGCAGTGATATCATGCAAAGGACAAAGGCACAGGAGAACAGGGTCCACTGGGAACCCACAAGGAACCTGTTTCCCAGTGCAATTGGCTGTGATGAACAGAGGGTCTGAGTTCTTGACAACACAATTCTTGAGGGGTGGAGTTTTTAGATCAGCGGGCTTGGCAGAAATTGACTCAAAAGAACACCGTGTTTTCTTTAGGGGACACGAACAAGCAACCAGGTGCAGACAGCCTGGAGACCATGATCAGAAATAATACCAGGAGATGTAGTTGGAGGAGAGTGGGTCCTGGCAGTGCATCCGTGAGAGGCAGTGTTTGTGGAAATGATTCAATGGGTGCATAATAAATGATCGGCTCTCAAACCAGTAGCAACAGGACTGAGCACTGGCCAAGACAGGATGGTGAGACATTTGCTGCCTACCCTGCCGACACAAAGACCCAACCGTGGAACACTTGGAGGACTGCCTTCCTCAGTCCAAGATGCTTAGTCCAAGGAGAACACATTCTCCCATAGGGGACAAGAAGAATGCCTTGACCACATGCTCTCTTCTGAACACAGCATTCTGCAGGCCTGCATTCTATTCGGTTGTGGAAGGTCTCCTTTCACACTCACACTAGACCCTACTAAGTGAAACCTCAGCATATTTAGCCCGGGCCCTAACACACCAAACGCCCGGCAAGGAGGGCCTTTACAGTTGACTGGTCTCAAGGACAGGGTCAGCCATAACACAACAGCAGATGGCATGCATCACACACACACACACACACTCACACACACACACCCATCATCCCTTAAATGCCAGCACTTGGTCACTCCTGATTTCCTCTTCTTAAAGACATTAACCTCAGGATGGAAAAAGAATGAGCATTCAGAATATGGAGAGGTAGAGAGAGACTTATATCCAAGGCAAAGATGGAAGAATCCACTGACGCCAAGGTAAAAGAACAAGAAATGGTCACGGCTAGGCAATCAGAGAGAACCTTCTACATAGAACACGCCCGACGGGGTATAGAAAGCAAAGGCCTGGATACTTCCTGTACATCAGAAAACATAGAAGATATCAGAGAGTCTTGAACCACAGAGATAAACTGATAAAGATAAATGAACATAAATAGCTCCTGAAGAGAAGATTGGTAGGAGACTGGATGCAAAGTCTGGGAACATGGCAGAAGTAGAGGATCCAATGAGTGACCTGGAAGAACAAGTCTAGACAATAAGAAAGCAAATTCTAAAAGAGAAGGAAGAATGACGGGACATGACAATGAGCTTAGGGAATCATCATCTCCAGGAATTGAAAGAGGTGCCTCTTGTAGGAGAAGTAAGAGTGAGTGAAAAAAAGAGGGCTGAACATGGATTTGAGATATTGGGGCTGAAAATGACCCTCATCTGGTAGCACAAACAGAGGTCCACAATCAGAGGCACAGAGGACTCCCATCACCTTCCACAGAAGCAGAGCACCAAAAGACATAGTGCCATTTACCCCAGGAAAATCTAGGCATGGAGGAATTCACTTTAGCAAATAGGTATGGGAGAATAGTTTGTCCATAGCCCAGTCACTGACTTTAAGAGGAAATGCTATACCAGCTCTCGAAAAAATCCGGATAGCTCAAGCAACACCAGCCCAGGCCAAAACCCTTATCCCCTGCAATTCTGAACAATGACTGAGCAGCGGTTCTTGTCTAGAACTACGAGGTTCTCAGAAGTCAACGGTTGGGCCCCAGGATGTGTCAATCAGTTCAGAGGCACCCTTCAGATCAACTCATGATTCCACGGTCTTGGCAATGACTGTGGTCTCAGGTTCTCTGCTCAGGGGAAAGTAAGCTTCTCCCTCGCCAGCTCTACCCCTTGATTGTGAACTCTCGGTCTCTCTGTCTAATAAGTGCAAGCGCATCGTTTGACAAGATAACAAAAACAAAACCAGGCACAATAATTGACTGGGGGCAGAGGATGATTTATTGAATTTGGACCAAGGTTCCTATGGAGGGCAGCTAGGTACAGAGAACCTCCCACCATCCTAAAATACCATACCTTTGCTCGGAGCTCCAATGTTCATTCTGCTGTTCTTTCTCTTCCTGGATCTCCTCACCAACCTGAAGCATCCGCTGTGTGTCACGCTGTACTGACCCCTTGTTGACACATGTTCATTCTCTTCTGGCTCCATTATAACATGCCCATCTTCTACTACAGGCACTGTTTGCTTATCACATGACATCATTTGGCTGGGGGTCATGAGAGTTAGAAGGCAGGCTTGTGCTGCCACATCTCCATGCAGTTCCACAGGGGTAGCTGCTCCACCCTGAGGGTGTTCTCAAGATACTTCCACATTCGAATCCTCTTCAATGTGTCCTTTTGGACATAAAAGTTGTCTTCCTGAAACGGGCAGGAAAGACTTTCAGATGGCTTCACTTGGGCTATGGGTCTCTTCCAACATGCTCTCCGTTTGCTCCTATGGACTCCAAGTACATGAGTCCAACCTGGACCTAAGGTTAAGGGTGTAGAGTCTGCCTTTATGCATGGTCATTTTTGAAGATTGGGAGGCATTGTTGGCACTGTTTCTGGAGATGCTCGAGGTAAACGTGTCCCCGCTGTGGAAGACT
This sequence comes from Mustela nivalis, assembly GCF_964662115.1. Taxonomy (NCBI): domain Eukaryota; kingdom Metazoa; phylum Chordata; class Mammalia; order Carnivora; family Mustelidae; genus Mustela; species Mustela nivalis. Next base: position 73,689 of record NW_028135241.1, on the reverse strand, counting down.
CCAGACATGTCTTTGGCACGGTTGCGGGGGTTCATTTTGAACTCTCCTTGAGTGGCCATTTTTCTATTCAGAAGCACTGTGATAGGGTGGGAGGGCCTGACCCTTGTGCAGGGCTCAGATTTCCTCCCCTGAGGCTTTGCTTGAGGCCTGATTTTTTCTTGGCCTGATGTGGTTAAGATGGAATGGTGGATACTTGTCTTTCTCTGGAATCCAGAGGGCTGGTGCTGATAATCAGGACCAAACACTATGAATTGGGTCATGTAGTAGGTGACACCGACTCGCTTCGCAAACTGCCTTGGTGAGAGACCCAGAGAGCTCTGGCGGTTCGGGACGGCCTGGGGTGCTCTTGGCCCACCCACGACTACTCTAGCCAATTGTAGTGATCAGGCGTGATGTAATGAGGAGTGTTTGCTATGAACTCAAAGCATTGTGACATCACAATTGCTGGCTTCACTGAAGCAGCTGTCCTTCTCCCATGACCTTGGTGTCCTAAGGCTTTAGGTAGGAAGCCCCCAAAGAACAGAACAAGAGCCCTCTGATTCTGATCAAGAACTCAGGTTGTCTTGTGGGTTAGTGTCCCACTTCCGCTTTCTGGTAAAAGGGGAAATAAAATGATGTTTAGTATACCTTCCTATAGGCCAACATTTTCCCAGAGACGGCAAGGTGTCCTATTTCCACTATAATTTCTAGAGATCTCAAGAAACGGTGAGGCCTCATGGGTATCAACAACTCTCCATGGGTTTGGAAATCCTGTGTGTGAGAGCGTCCTTTCTCAGCGTTTTTTGCCTATGGCTCAGTGATGACTAAGGGACAGAAAGTCCCCTTTCGAGGAAAAAGGTGAGGGCATAGATATATGGTGCTGTCTGTGGTCTCATCTCTTAGTTTTCTGAAACACAGCTAATGGTTTAAGGCTCTGTCTACCTGGCTTTCCCTTACACACCTTTGCAAAGTCTTAGAGGAGAGTGTCATTCTGCATCAGGGCTAAACCTAAGGAAGAGGCCCGGACAGCACCCGTTGTCATCATTAGTTGTCCTTGTTGCGGTAATGGGTATAATCATGTTGACCATGTCTCTTTAGTCAGAATGATAGGTACGGCTAAGATCGAAGGCTTGCAAGGCCCATTCGAGCAGACCTTTGCAGTGAGCTGCAATGCCCTTGCAAGACTAGTGGATAAGGAAGGCTTGGTCCATTTTGGCAAGACAGTATTCCTCGGCCGCCGAAGAGAATGAACGCCCTGGACCTTGCCTTGACATGAATGTCCCATGCCTGGCTGATGTGAAATGAAAAGGCAAGCAGAAAAAGGGAAATATCATATGGCTTCCCACAATATGTGCCTCATTAGGAATACCTTGTCGCTTTGTCCTCTTCAATTAACACGTATTCTCATAAAACTGCTTTCACACAATCACCACGATTGGGTGCCTCATTAGTGTCGTATTGTTTATCCCTATCCCCCTTCCTTTTTCATATGTTTCTTGACTGTCATGACGGAGTGAAATCATCTGTTTGTTGTCTTTCTGAGAATGATAGATGTGACGAAGCCCAATGCTCTCCGCAACACTGCCACATGAGGCAAGTGGAAGAATTCATTCTTTCTTATGTTTCAGTAAGAATTTGTGGTGACATGGAGGACAGTGAGATGGTAGTAGTATCTAATAACCTCGTGCTTGTATTCAGCCAAGAAGGCAACAGGAAGATGACCAGAACAACTGCAACGGAGTGGACATTGACCAGAAGCCTACAAGGGAAACTCGACAAGAAGAAAGGTAGTCGCAGAGACTAAGGGAGAAGGTTGGAGACATGGCTTATAGGAGATTTCGTTGGTTCATGCATCAGATGGCAGTGATCCCTTGCAAAGGACAAATGCCCAGGAGAGCAGGGAATGCTGGAAAACCACAAGGCACCTGTTTCCCAGTGCCATTGGCTGTGACGAGAAGAGGGTCTGAAAGGCACGAGTTCTTGACAACACAGGTCTTGTGTGCTGGAGTTTTCAGATCAGCAGGCTTGGCAGATATAACGTCGAAAGAACTCCGTGTTTTTCCTGCATAGGTCACCAACAAGCAACCATGTGCAGACAACCTGGAGACCATGATCAGTGACAATACCAGGACACAAAGTGGGATAATGGCGGGTCCTGGCAGTGCATCCAAGAGAGGCAGTTTTCGTGGAGTTGTCTCAATGGGGGCATAAGGAATATTGGGCTCCCACACGAGGAGCATCAAGATCGAGCTACTGGACAATACAGGATGGTGAGGAGCATCCTCACCTCATTGAGAGAACCAAAAGACTGCCTACTCTGCCCACACGAAATCCCAACCACGGAACACTTGAGGGACAGCCTTCTTCAATCCAAGTTGTTTACTCCAAGGAGATCAGACTATCCCAAAGGGGATGAGAAGAATGCCTTGAACACATGATCTCTTCTGAACACGGCATTCTGTAGGTCTGCGTTCTGATGATTTTGTGGAATGTCTCCTTTCACAGGCACACCAGAGCCCATCAAGGTAAACCTCAGCATATTCAGCCCAGGCCCCAAACACACCAAACGGCAGGCAAGGAGATCCACTGCAGATGGCTGGTCTCAAGGACAGCGTCAGCCACAAAACAAACATCAGATGGCATGCATGCCACACACACACACACACACACACACACACACACACACACACACAAGCACACACACACTAGACAAACCTTAAGGGCCCGCCCTTGGTCACTCAATGATCTCTTCTAAAAATAAATTACCCACAGGATAGAAAACAGAATAAGTATTTCGAATACAGAGAGGAGACAGAGATCTAGATCTAAAACAAGATGGAAGAATCAATAGATGCTAAGGAAAAAGAACAAGAAAGGATCACGGCTAGGAAATCAGAGTGAAGCTTCTACATAAAACACGCCTGATGTGGGTTTGATAGCAGCGGCATGGATCCTCCCTATACATCAGAAAACATAGAAAATATCAGAGAGTCTCAAACCACAGAGATAAAACTGATAAAGATAAAAGAACCTAAAGAGCTCCTGAATAAAAGATTGGTAGGAGACTGGATGCAAAGACTGGGAACATGACAGAAGTAGAGGATCCAATTAGTGACCCTGAAGAACAAGCCTAGAAAATAAGGAAGCAAATTCTAAAGGAGAAGGAAGAATGATGGAACATGACAATGAGCTTAGGGAATCACCATCCAAAAAGAAAGGTAATAGGTGCCTATTGTAGGATAAGTAAGAGTGAGAGAAAGAGAAGAGGTCTGAACATGGATTTGAGAATCAGGGCTGTCAATGACCTCATCTGGGAGCTGAAACAGAGGTCCAGAATCAGAGGCACAGAGGACTCCCATCACCTTCCACAGAAGCAGAGCACCAAAAGACATAGTGCCATTTACCCCTGGAAAATCTAGGCATGGAGGAATTCACTTTAGCAAATAGGTATGGGAGAATAGTTTGTCCATAGTCCAGTCACTGACTTCAAGAGGAAATGCTATACCAGCTCTCGAAGAAAGCCAGATAGCTCAAGCAACACCAGCCCAGGCCAAAACCCTTATCCCCTGCATTTCTGAACAATGACTGAGCAGCGGTTCTTGTCTAGAACCACGAGGTTCTCGGGAGTCAACGGTTGGGCCCCAGGATGTGTCAATCAGTTCAGAGGCACCCTTCAGATCAACTCATGATTCCACGGTCTTGGCAATGACTGTGGTCTCAGGTTCTCTGCTCAGGGGAAAGTAAGCTTCTCCCTCGCCAGCTCTACCCCTTGATTGTGAACTCTCGGTCTCTCTGTCTAATAAGTGCAAGCGCATCGTTTGACAAGATAACAAAAACAAAACCAGACACAATAATTGACTGGGGGCAGAGGATGATTTATTGAATTTGGACCAAGGTTCCTATGGAGGGTAGCTAGGTACAGAGAACCTCCCACCATCCTAAAATACCATACCTTTGCTCGGAGCTCCAATGTTCATTCTGCTGTTCTTTCTCTTCCTGGATCTCCTCACCAACCTGAAGCATCCGCTGTGTGTCACGCTGTACTGACCCCTTGTTGACACATGTTCATTCTCTTCTGGCTCCATTATAACATGCTCATCTTCTACTACAGGCACTCTTTGCTTATCACATGACATCATTTGGCTGAGGGTCTTGAGAGGTAGAAGGCAGGCTTGTGCTGCCACATCTCCATGCAGTTCCACAGGGGTAGCTGCTCCACCCTGAGGGTGTTCTCAAGGTTCTTCCACATTCGAATCCTCTTCAATGCGTCCTTTTGTACATATAAGTTGTCTACCTGAATCAGGCACAGAAGTCTTTCAGATGGCTTCACTTGGGCTATGGGTCTCTTCCAAAATGCTTTCCATTTGCTCCTGTGGACTCCAAGTACATGAGTCCATCCTGGACCTAAGGTTCTACACCTAAGGTGTAGAGACTGCCTTTGATGCATGGTCATTTTTGAAGATGGGGAGGCCTTGTTGGCAGCATTCCTGGAGAGGCTCGAGGTACTTGTGTTGTCCCTTTGAAGACTCCAGACATGTCTTTTGCACGGTTGCGGGTGTTCAGTTTTCTTTGCTTGGGTGGGCCTTTTCTTGTTCAGAAGCTCCGTGATTGTGTGGGAGGGCCTTATCCTTGTGCAGGGCTCAGATTTACTCCCCTGAGGCTTTGCTTGAGGCCTGATTGTTTCTTGGCATGTCGTGGTTAAGATGGAATGGTGGATGCTTGTCTTTCTCTGGAATCCAGAGGGCTGGTGATGATAATCACGACCAAACACTATGAATTGGGCCATGTGGAAGGTGACACCGACTCGCTTCGCAAACTGCCTTGGTGAGAGACCCAGAGAGCTCCGGTGGTTCGGGACGGCCTGGGGTGCTCTTGGCCCACCCACGACTACTCTAGCCAATTGTAGTGATCAGGCGTGATGTAATGAGGAGTGTTTGCTATGAACTCAAAGCATTGTGACATCACAATTGCTGGCTTCACTGAAGCAGCTGTCCTTCTCCCATGACCTTGTTGTCCTAAGGCTTTACGTAGGAAGCCACCGAAGGACAGAACAAGAGCCCTCTGATTCTGATCAAGAACTCAGGTTGTCTTGTGGGTTAGTGTCCCACTTCCCCATTCTGGAAAAAGCGGAAAGAAAATGATGTTCAGTATACCTTCCTATAGGCCAACATTTTCCCAGAGACTGCAAGGTGTCCTAATTCCACTACAATTTCTAGAGATCTCAAGAAACGGTGAGGCCTCATGGGTATCAACAACTCTCCATGGGTTTGGAAATCCTGTGTGTGAGAGCGTCCTTTCTCAGCGTTTTTTGCCTATGGCTCAGTGATGACTAAGGGACAGAAAGTCCCCTTTCGAGGAAAAGGTGAGGGCATAGATATATGGTGCTGTCTGTGGTCTCATCTCTTAGTTTTCTGAAACACAGCTAATGGTTTAAGGCTCTGTCTACCTGGCTTTCCCTTACACACCTTTGCAAAGTCTTAGAGGAGAGTGTCATTCTGCATCAGGGCTAAACCTAAGGAAGAGGCCCGGACAGCACCCGTTGTCATCATTAGTTGTCCTTGTTGTGGTAACGGGTATAATCATGTTGACCATGTCTCTTTAGTCAGAATGATAGGTATGGCTAATATCGAAGGCTCGCAAGGCCCATTCGAGCAGACCTTTGCAGTGAGCCGCAATGCCCTTGCAAGGACTAGTGGATAAGGAAGGCTTGGTCCATTTTGGCAAGCAGTATTCCTCGGCCGTCGAAGAGAATGAACGCCCTGGACCTTGCCTTGACATGAATGTCCCATGCCTGGCTGATGTGAAATGAAAAGGCAAGCAGAAAAAGGGAAATATCATATGGCTTCCCACAATATGTGCCTCATTAGGAATACCTTGTCGCTTTGTCCTCTTCAATTAACACGTATTCTCATAAAACTGCCTTCACACAATAACCACGATTGGGTGCCTCATTAGTGTCGTATTGTTTGTCCTTATACCCCTTGCTTTTTCATATGTTTATTGATTGTCATGAAGGAGTGAAATCATCTGTTTGTTGTCTTTCTGAGAATGATAGATGTGACGAAGCCCAATGCTCTCCGCAACACTGCCACATGAGGCAAGTGGAAGAATTCATTCTTTCTTATGTCTCAGTAAGAATTTGTGGTGACATGGAGGACAGTGAGATGGTAGTAGTATCTAATAACCTCGTGCTTGTCTTCAGCCAAGAAGGCAACAGGAAGATGACCAGAACAACTGCAACGGAGTGGACATTGACCGGAAGCCTACAAGGGAAACTCGACAAGAAGAAAGGTAGTTGCAGAGACTAAGGGAGAGGTTGGAGACATGGCTTATAGGAGATTTCGTTGGTTCATGCATCAGATGGCAGTGATCCCTTGCAAAGGACAAATGCCCAGAAGAGCAGGGAATGCTGGAAAACCACAAGGCACCTGTTTCCCAGTGCCATTGGCTATGACTAGAAGAGGGTCTGAAGGGCACGAGTTCTTGACAACACAAGTCTTGAGTCCTGGCTTGGCAGATATAACGTCGAAAGAACTCCGTGTTTTTCCTGCATAGGTCACCAACAAGCAACCATGTGCAGACAACCTGGAGACCATGATCAGTGACAATACCAGGACACACTGTGGGAGGATGGTGGGTCCTGGCAGTGCCTCCATGAGAGGCAGTTTTCGTGGAGTTGTATCAATGGGGGCATAAGAAATATTGGGCTCCCACATGAGGAGAATCAAGACTGACCTACTGGCCAATACAGGATGGTTAGTACATTAGCTGCCTACTCTGCCCACACGAAATCCCAACCACGGAACACTTGTGGGACAGCCTTCCTCACTCCAAGTTGTTTACTCCAAGGAGATCAGACTATCCCAAAGGGGATGAGAAGAATGCCTTGAACACATGATCTCTTCTGAACACAGCATTCTGTAGGTCTGCGTTCTGATGATTTTGTGGAATGTCTCCTTTCACAGGCACACCAGAGCCCATCAAAGTAAACCTCAGCATATTCAGCCCAGGCCCCAAACACACCAAATGGCAGGCAAGGAGATCCACTGCAGATGGCTGGTCTTAAGGACAGCATCAGCCACAACACAAACATCAGATGGCATGCATGCCACACACACACACACACACACACACACACACACACACACTAGACAAACCTTAAGGGCCCTCCCTTGGACATTCAATGATCTCTTCTACCTAAATAAATTACCCACAGGATAGAAAACAGAATAAGTATTTCGAATACAGAGAGGATACAGAGATCTAGATCTAATATAGATGGAAGGATCAATAGATGCCAAGTTAAATGAACAAGAAAGGATCACGGCTAGGAAATCAGAGTGAAGCTTCTACATATATCACGCCCGATGTGGGTTTGATAGCAGTGGCATGGATCCTCCCTATACATCAGAAAACATAGAAGATATCAGAGAGTCCAGAACCACAGAGATAAAACTGATAAAGATAAAAGAACCTAAAGAGCTCCTGAAGAAAAGATTGCTAGGAGACTGGATGCAAAGTCTGGGAACGTGGCAGAAGTAGAGGATCCAATTAGTGACCTGGAAGAACAAGCCTAGATAATAAGGAAGCAAATTCTAAGAGAGAAGGAAGAATGATGGAACATGACAATGAGCTTAGGGAATCATCATCCAAAAAGAAGGTAATAGGTGCCTATTGTAGGATAAGTAATAGTGAGAGAAAAAAAAAGAGGGCTGAACATGGATTTGAGAATCAGGCTGTCAATGACCCTCATCTGGGAGCTGAAACAGAGGTCCAGAATCAGAGGCACAGAGGACTCTCATCACCTTCCACAGAAGCAGAGCACCAAAAGACATAGTGTCCTTCCCCCTGGAAAATCTATTCATGGAGGAATTTTCTTTACGCAAATAGGCTTCGGAGAATAGTTTGTCCATAGCCCAGTCACTGACTTCAAGAGGAAAAGCTATACCAGCTCTCGAAGCAGGTCGGATAGCTCAAGCAACACCTGACCAAGCCAAAATCCTTATCCCCTGCATTTCTGAACAATGAAAGAGCAGCGGTTCTTGTCTAGAACCAGGAGGTATTCAGAAGTCAAAGGTTGGGTCCCTTGTTGTGTCCATCAGTTCAGAGGCGTCCTTCAGATCAACTCATGATTCCAGGGTCATGGCTATGACTATGAATATGACTTTTATGTGACTTTAATATGAATTTTATATAACTATAAGATAAATAAAAAATGAATTAAAAAAATAAAAAGATAATTTCTTTACCTATAGGTATAGCATTGTTTGGGAAAAGAAGATTACCTTGAAGTTTAACTCTATATGAACATTAGAAAATAGAAATGAAAAAGGAATAAACTAGACTAAACTAAACTAAATTTTTAAAAAAATTAGAATGCAAATGAAAAAAAAATGTGTATGTATCAAAAAGTTCAGGTTAGAAGGTTAATATGGAATTTGATATACTGGACATCTCAGTTTGAAGGTAAATAGGTTAAAAAGTTATCTATATATTACAAATAAACCAGAATAGTGGGAATGAGTTAAAAATAAAAGTTGTATCTATGAAGTAGCAGTGGTTGTTGTTGTGTAGTCTTTTTTTCTTTCCTGGTTGGTTTTCTGAGGCAGAGGCCTGTCACGTGGGTTTCAGTCAATGATGTTCCCTGATTTAAATTCTCCCACCCCTCTCAAGGGGATGGGCTCTGAGGAATCCTGTTTTTTCAGGTCTTTATTCTTTGGAGGTTTTTATGTTTGTTAATTTTTTTTTCTCTTGCCTTGACCTCTTTTGATGGCTTTTGGAGATGAAAGCAAACTGCACCCTGTTCTCTCTCTCAGAGATAATCCTGAGTCTTCTCACCTGTGGGTGCTGCAGAGCCCATATAAATTCGCCCTTGCCTGCTGCCAGAGCAAATTTTGAGTCGTAGTCCCAGGGAGCACAGAATCTTCTGCTTGTACCCAAACCATTGCAGCAGTGTCTGTCTAGGCAGCTCCTGACCATCAGAGAGTTTCCAATTGCCATCCCACACTGAGATTTTTATGCTGGCCCTGGCTGGGAGTGCCTGGTCTTTCTCTGTCTAAGAGTTCTGGGCTTGCAAGCACTCTCTCAGGGGAGGGTGTGGGTCACGCGTGTCTCAGGCTCTGATAGAAGGGTGCGTGTCCGAGAGCATGAGCCTGGGCCTTCACGCACCTCTCTCAGGAGAGTGTGTGGGGTGCACGCGTGTCTCATGCTCTGATAGTATGGCACGGGTCTAAGCAATGGACTGGGCCTTTGCACACCTTTCTCAGGGGATGGTAAGGGGTGCAGGTGTCTCAGGCTCTGTTAGCAAGTCTCATTGCTCTGCTGCTTGGTGAGGCTCTAAGCCCCTAACAGGAGCTGAACCCCACATGATCATGGGTGTGCTGTTGGCTCAGGGACCAAAACATCGTTTTTCCAACACACTCTCTTTGGCTCAGCACCAGGGAATCTGTACTGGGTGTGGGGACTTAAGCCCGTGTCCTTAGCTGCCATGATTCACACAATTTACTTTCAATATCCTTTGCACTTTTTGAATGCTTTCAACCAGAGTCCAAGTTAGTGCTGGTCCCCAGACTCAGAACACTCTTGTATTGGGGTATTACTTTCCAATTGGTGGCCTTGGGTGGGTCCCTTGAACTTTTGTTTATTTCAGTAACAGTCCAACGTTCTCACTCCACTTTTCCTGCCCACTGATGACTTCTGCGCTGGCAGAGATCCAGACATATATAATTCTGATCTCAGGCTGTTTTCATGGGTAATCAGAATTCTTTGGTAGGAAATAACTTCAATTTGGAGTACAGGTTGAAATGGCACCTCCTCTTACTTGCCCATCATCTTGTTTCCTCTCACATGACACTTATAAGAAAATTTCAAGAGATAGGAATTTGGCATTTTATGGATAGCAAATCAATTTCATGTGCATTGAGAACTCACATTCCATCACTTTCAGCCACAATTCCTGCAAAGAATGTCGCATTTTGTCCTGTTTTATAAACACGTATTCCCACTAACATGCCTACAAAGAAAGACAAAAGTTTAAGTGTCTGGTTAGAGTAGTATTGCTTGTCCATTTTCCCCTGCTTTTTCACATGTTTCTTTACTACCATGACGGGGTGAAATCATACGTTATTTTCTTTCTGAGACTCAGAGATGTGACATAGCCCAATGCTCTCCACAACATTGCCACATGAGGCAAGTGGCAAGAATTCATTCTTCCTTATGGCTGGGTAAGAGTCTGTGATGCCTTTGGAAGATAGTGAGATGTTAGTAGTATCTGGGAACTCCAGGCTTGTCATCAGCCATGAACACAACTGGAAGATGACTACATCAACTGTGACTTGGTGGAAATTGACCTGAAGCCTACAGACCAAACTCTACAGTAAAAGAGAAAAGAAGTCAAAGAGACTATGGGAGAAAATTGGAGACATGGCTTAGGGAGAAGTAGGCGGTGGTGCTTCAGACGGCAGTAAGCCAATGCAAAAGACAAAGGCACAGGAGAGACGAGAACATTGGGAACCCACAGGTAGCATGTTTCCCAATGCCACTTGCTCTAACCAGCAGCTTATCTGAATGGTACAAGTCCTTGCCAACAAAGGGTGTTGAGTCTGGAGTTTTCAAATCATCAGTCTTGGCAGATATCGAGTTGAGAGAACACTGTGTTTCTCCTGGAGAGGACACCAACAAACAACCAGGTGCAAACAGCCTGGAAATCATGATCAGAGACAGTACCAGCAGACACAGAAGGAAGATGGTGGTTTCTGGCAGTGTATCTGTGAGAGGCATGGCTCGTGGAGATGATTTGATGGGGGCAAAAGTAATTTGGGGCTCTAGCACAAACAGCATAAAGACCGAACTACTGGCAAAGACAGGACGGTGAGGACATTAGCTGCCTCACGTACAAAAGCGAAGTCCAAACCATGGAACACTGTGGAGACTGTCTTCCTCAGTCCAAGTTGCTTAGCCAAAGGAGAACAGACTCTCCAGTAAGGGACTAGAAGAAAGCCCTTCTACCATGCTCTCTTTAAAACACAGCATTCTGCAGGCGTTTGTCTGTTGAGTTGGTTGAATGTCTCCTTTCTTAGGCAAACCAGTGCACACCAAACTAAACCACACCATATTCAGCACAGAAACACTAAAATGGCATGCAAGGAGAGACCCTGCAGATGACTGTCTTAATGTCAGGGGACAGCCACAACACAACAACAGAGGGCATGCACTCCACAAACACCCGAGACTTCCTCAATGGCCAGACCTTGGCCACCCCATGATCTCTTCTTCCTAAAGACATTACCCTAAGGGTAGAAAACAGAATGGGCTTTGTGAATAGAGAGAAGAAGACAGAGACCTGGATCCAATGCAAAGATGGAAGACTCAATTGATGCTGAGGAAAAGAATTAGAAATGATCATAGCCAGGCAATCAAAGTTAAACCTTTAAATGTAACAAGCCCGATGAAGGATTGAAAGCAATATCCAGAATACTCACTGTACATAGAAAAAGACAGAAGACATCAGGGAGTCTCCTACCACAGAGATAAAAGTGATAAAAAAAATAAAATCTAGGGTCTCTGATAATAAGATTGGTAGTAGACTGGTTGCAAGGCCAAGAAGCTGGCAGAATCAGAGGATACAATTAGTGACGTGGTAGAAAAATACTGGAAAATAATGGAAGGTAAGTGAAAGAGAGAAGGAAGAATGATGGAACATGACAATAAGCTTATGGAAAACATCAACTCCAAGAAAAAAAAAAAAAAAAGGATGTGCCTATTCTTGCACACCTAGGAGTGAAAGAATAAAGAAGGCCAAATATTTCTTTGAGAAATCAGAGCTGAAAATGTCCCTGATCTAGGAGTAGAAACAGAGCTCCATATTAAGAGGCACAGAGTACTCCCATCACCATCAACAGATTCAGAGCAATACAATACAGTGTCATCCCCCCTGCAAAAGATAGCAAGGGAGTTATTCTCATAATGCAAAAATGTGTGCGAGAGTAGTTTGTCCATAGCCAAGTCACTGACTTCAAGGCGACCAGTTATACCAGCTCTCAAAGCAGGTCGGATAGAACAATCAACACCAGGCCAATCCAAAATGCGTATCCCCTGCATTTCTGAACAATGACAGAGCAGTGATTCTGTCTAGAACTCTGAGGTATTAAGAAGACAAAGATTGGGTCCTGGGGTGTGTCCATCAGTTCAGAAACGGCCTTCAGCTCAGCTCATGATACCAGGGTCATGGCCTTGTCTCTGGTCTCAAGATCCCTGTTCAAGGGCAACTCTGATTCCCCACCACATCTCCATCCCGTGAGTGTGATCTTTCTGTTTCTCTCTCAAGTACGTTCATGTATATTGTTGGACATAAATAAATTTTAAAAAGTTTACAATGATTTACTAGGGCCAGAGTATTGTTTATTTAATTTGGACCTATGTCCCTATGGAATGCACGCAGGTACAGAGCACCTCCCACCGTCTTAAAGTGCCAGGCCTTCACTCTGTGCTCCCTTGTCCATTCTCCTGTTCTTTGTCTTCCTGTACCTCCTCACCAACCTGTATCACCCACTGTCTGTCCCAGTATAGTGGCCCTTTGTTGTCACATTGTTCATCCTTTCCTGGTTCCATTAGAACATGCCCATCTTCTGCAAGAAGCACCATTTGGTTATTACCTGAAACCATTGGGGGATGGTAATGAGAAGGTTAAGGCAGGCTTGTGCTGCCATATCTCAATTCAGTTCTGCAGAGGGTAGCTACACCACCCTGTGGGCATGCTCAAGGTTCTGCATCATTCGAATCCTCTTCCATTTGTCTTTTGTAGATACACGTTTTTATCTTGAAACGAGCAAGAGTGCCATTCAGATGGCTTCCCTTGTGCTATAGGTCTCCTCCAACATGTTTCATGCTTGCTCCTGTGGACTCCAAGTAAATGAGTCCATCCTGGGACTCAGGTTCTAGGGTGTAGAGTCTGACTTTGGTGCTTGGTCAGTTTTGAAGATTGGGAGGCCCTATGTCATGATTTCTTGAGATGCTAGAGGAACTCATATCCTTGCTGTTGTAGACTCCAGACATAACTTTGGCAGGGTTGCGGGTGTTCCCTATGAGATTTCCTTGGGTGGCACTTTTCCTGGTCAGAAGCGCCCTGATTGGGAGGGAGGACTATAACATATGCAGGACATGGAGTTCATCCCCTGTCTCTTTTTTGAGACCTGATTCTTTCTTGGCCTTTCGTGGGTAAGATGGATTGGGGGATACTTGTCTTTCTCTGGAGTCCAGATGGCTTTTGTAACTGTCACGACAATAGACTACAAAATCGGCCATGGAGAATGCTACACTGACTCGCTTCTCAAACTGACTTGGTGAGAGACCCAGGCGGCTACAGTATTTGGGGGAGCTGTGGATCCTCTTGGACCACTCATGACTACAACATCCAAGTGTAGATCAGGCGTGGTTTGGGGAGGAGGGGTTGCTATGACCTCAAAGCTTTGTGACATCAGAGAAGCTGTCTTAACTGAAGCAGCAGTCCCTCTCTCATAACCTTTGATTCCTATGGCTTTAGGTAGGAAGCCAGGGAAGGGCTAAAAAGAGCCCTGAGCCTGATCAAGAACTCAGGTTGTCTATGTGTTAATTTCCACTTCCCCTTTCTAGAAAAATAGAAAAGAAAATGATGTACAGCATATCTTTTTTTTTTTTTTTTAGGCCAACATTTTTCCAGAGATGGCAAGGTTTTCCTATTTCCACTGCAATTTCTAGAGATCTCAATAAACAGTGGGGCCCTGGGTATCATCAGCTCTCTGTGATGTTTGTCATCCTGTGGGTAACAGAGTCCTTGCTCAGCATCTTTTACTTATGGGTCAGTAATGACTAAGGGACGGGAAGTCCTTTTTCAAGGATAAATGTTAGAATATGTATGTATTATACTGTCTGTGTCCTCATCTCCTCGTGTTAAGAAACACTATTCATAAGGGATTAGGGTTCTGTCTACCTGGCTTTACCTTGGACAGCTTTTCAAATGCTTCTAGAAGATTGATATTCTGCATGATAATTAACCCTTAAGGAAGAACCCATGAGAGCACTCCTTGTCATCTTAGTTAACTCTACCTGCTGTGGTAATGGGTATAGCCATGTTGACTACTTCTCATTAATCAGAGGAAAATGAACGGCTTATATGGATGGCCTGCAAGGCCCAATAGATCAGAACTGTGGATTGAGTTGCATTGCCCTCACAAGGACTATTGCATAAAGAAGGTGCAGTCCACATTGGCAACAGAGTATTCCTCAGCCATCAGAGAGGATGAACCCCTGGTACTTGCATTGACATGAATGTCACAGGATGCCAAATGAAAAAGGCAAGCAGACAAAGGGAAATATAATATGGCTTCTCTCATATGTGCCCCAGGATGAATACCATGGGCCTTAGTAGAAAGAAGGGGAAATGGAAGGGGAAGAAGTCACAGAAGGAGACAAACCAGAAGTGACTCAGTACTCTGAGGTTACAGAAAAGAAAGACATGCAGGAAATGAGGGAACTGGCTAATGGGTGTTGAGAAGTTGTGGAACATCTTAGAGTTTTAGGATGAACTCTAGGTCATATATGGAACTAAAGCATCGTGAATACTTGTCAAAATCGAATGATGGATGATAGGCCTATTTCCTCAACAGAACAAAAAATTAAAATAAAAACAAACTGGCCCTTTCAAAAGCAGGTAAAGATAGACAGAGAAAACGAAAAATTATATTTATATTATCTTTACTTATGAAAATGGCATGGAATTTGTTTCCTATAATGTCCTTATCTGAATTGGGTCTTCATACTTGTAAATTACAGTCTACCTGCCTCCTCCATTTGTGGATTTGATGAGAAGAAACGACATTGACTTCATCAAATGTCTAGAAATGTTGACCAGAAAAATGATTTGGATCTGACCTTCTGTGTGTTGGGAGGTGTCGGATTACTGCTTCAAACGCTTTAGTCACTACTAGAGAGCTAAGGTTTTGTAGGGTTCCTGACTTAATATGTGTTCCTAATTTGATATGTGTCTTGGAATTTATCCTTTTTCTCAGTGTTGGATTTGCTGGAATAATTGTGTAGATGTGTCATTTCGGTTATTTTTTTTTCCTTTCTATCAGTTGTCATATGATCTCATAATTTCATCTGTATGCTAGTCTCCCTGTTTAATCCAGGTAATGGCTATTCCCGTTTGTTAAAGTTTTCAAAACTGACAATTGAGTTCTCCAGATTTTTTTCTATTGTTTTGTTTGTATTTCTTTTATTCCAATGATCATATATATTATCTCTCTTTTTCTGTTCACTTTGGATTCCATTTCATCTTTTTCTAATTCCTTATGCCATCGGTTAGGTTGCTTTTATTTGGTGCTTTAAATTTTTTGAAATAAATGCATTTAGCCCTATATTCTTTCCCCAAAGAATGTTTTGGCATCATCTCATAAGTTTCTTTACTTTACTTTGTTGAAAGTACTTTATGACTTTCCTTTTGATTGTCCATCTTTAAGGCATTGATAGTTTGGGAGTGTTTGTGTTTTCCACCTATTAGTGTGTGGCTGTGTTTCCCATTCATAAGTGATTTCTTTCCTTTTTCATATCTTTGTGGTCATAAGTATACAAGAAAGGATATGAATTCTCTTCTATTAATTATTACTGGGTTTTTACTTCAGCACAGGATCTGATAGACAATGTTAGGTCTGCCCTTGGGAAGAACTTCTCTTATGGTTCTCCGAGACACAATCTTATGCATGTTTCTCCTATGCTCAGGTGGTCTAGAGAGCCCATGATGACGTCTGTTATTCCTTCCCACCTATCCCTCTGCATGATTTGTCCTGTGCTAAAAGTGGATATCATCGTCCTCAAAATATTGGATTTTGGTCCCCAACTCCCTTCTGTTCTGGTAATATGCTTCCAACATTTAGATACAACCAAGTTGGTGGTGTATCTGTTGGCAATTCTTCCAAGTTTCTGAAGTTTTGATGCTCAATCAAGACAAAACACCTTCTGGTGATATTTTGTCTTTTGAAGGCATAAAATTTCTCTATCTGCCATAGGCACTAATGGATTGGTTCTCTTATCTTTGCCAATTGCACTACCTGTTTTCCCAAATCCATAACTTCCAAGCTATTGTATCTTTATAGTCAAAGGATCTCCTATGGCTAACATAAGGTTGAGTTGGTTTTGTTTTGTTTGTTTGTCTGTTTGTTTGTTTTCTTGTTGGTCTTTTTTGCCTTTTTTTTTTTTCAATTTTCATCCTTCCAACAACGTGTTTATAGGAATAGGAGTATTTAGTCCTGAATACTTCAACTAATTATTGATGTGTACAGAGTTAAATTTCTCATTTTCGTTGTTTTTTTGACTTGGATTCTCAGTGCCTTTCCCATTTATGGTATTTTCCTTTGGGTTTGCTTCCTTCAGTGCGATTCCTCCCATCTTCCCCATCTTTTGTGTGTCTTATTTGTGTGTGTATGTGTGCGTGTGTATGTTGTCTGTGTGTTTCACATAACAATTATAATGAAATATCAGTAGTTAGATTTCTTTCCTTTATGGACAGCAATTCAATTTGATATGCCTTGAAAACCCACATTCCATCACTTTCAGCCACATTTCCTGCAAGGAATGTCCCATTAAGTCCTCTTTTATAAACACATATTCTCACTAACTTGCCTTCAAAAAAACACCAAATTTTAAGAGCCTGGTTAGAGTAGTATTGTTTGTCCCCTTTTCCCTTGCATATTCACATGCTCCTTGACTAGCATGAGAGAGCAAAATCGCATGTTATTTGTCTTTCTGAGACTGATAGATGTGACATAGCCCTATGCTTTCCACAATTATGCTCCATGAGGCAAGTGTAAAGAATTCATTCTTGCTTACAGCTGGGCAAGAGTCCGTGGTGCTTTTGGAGGACAGTGAGATGTTAGTAGTGTCTGAGAACTCCAGGCTTGTCTTTAGCCAGCAACACAACTAAAAGATTACTATATCAAGTGCAACATGGAGGAAATGGACCTGAAGCCTACAAAGTAAATGCCACAGCAAAAGATAAAAGAAGTCACAGAGACTTTGGGAGAAGACTAGAGACGTGATTAGGGGAGACAGGGGATTGGTGCTTCAGAGGGCAGTGAGATAATCCAAAGAAAGAAGGCACAGGAGAGTGAACACTGGGAACCCCAAAGGAGCATGCATCCTTATGCCAGTGGTTTCGACCTGCAGAAAGTCTGAATGGCACGAGTTTTTGCTAACAAATGGTCTCGAGTCCGGAGTATTTAGATCATTAGAATTGGCAGACATCGACTCTAGAGAACACTGTGTTTATCATGGAGAGTACCTCAACAAGCAACCATGTGCAGACAGCCCGGAAACCATGATCAGAAACAATCAGAGGAGACACAGTGGGAAGAGGGTGGGTTCTGGCAGGGTATCCGTGAGAAACAGTGTTTATGGAGATGACTTGATGGGAGTACACGAAATTTTGGGCTCTCGTACCAGCAGCATGAAATGGAGGTACTGGCCAAAGACAGGATGGTGATGACATTAGCTGCCGAAACTGCAAACATGAAGTCCTGACCATGAAAAACAGGGGGTACTGCCATCCTCAGACCAAGTAGCTTTTTCCCAGAATAGAATCTCCCATAGGGGGATAGAAGAAAGCCCTGCCCACGTGATTTCTCCTGACCACAGCATTCTATAGGTCTTCATTCTATTGTTTGGGTTGAAAGTCTCATTTCACTGGCACACCAGAGCCCACGATGCTAAACCTCACCATATTCATCCATACACCAAACACTCCAAATGACAGGCAAGTAGAGCCTCTTCAGATAACTGGTTTCAAGGATTGGGGACAGCCACAAAACAACAGCAGAGGGCATGCATGCTACACAAATCTGAGACTCCCACAAAGGCCAGACCTTGGGCACTCCATGATCTCGTCATCTTAAAGAATTTACTCTCAGGGTAGAAAACAGAAAGGACTTTTTGAATAAAGAGAAGAAGACAGAGACCTAGATCGAATGCAAAGATGGAAGAATCATTTGACAACAAGGAAAAAGAACAAGAAATGATCCTGTCTAGGCAATCAAAGTGAAACGTCTACATGGAACACACCCGGATATGCAGCCAGCATACTCACTGTACATCAGAAAAACACAGAAGACATCAGGGAGTCTCGAACCACAGAGATAAAAGTGATTTAAATAATAAAATGAGGAGTCCCTGATGAAAAGTTTGGAAACAAACGGGATGCAAAGGTCAGGAAGGTGGCAGAAGCAGAGGATCAAATTGGTAATCTAGAAGACAAATACTGGAAAATACAGAAGCAAATCCAGAGAGAGAAAAAGGAATGGTGGAACTCGACTATGAGCTTAGGGAAGTCATCAACTCTGGAAAGGAAAGAGGTGCCTAATTTAAGAGAACTAGGAGTAAGAGAGAAAAAAGAGTGCTGAACATGTCTTTGAGAAATCAGAGCTGAAAATGTCCCTCATCTGGGAGCAGAAACAGAGATCCATATTCAGAGACACAGAAGTGTCCCATCTACATCAACAGAAGCAGTGCATCACAAGACATAGTGTCATTCCCCCTGCAAAATATAGCAAGGAGGATTTCTCTTAACCAAAATATGCTCGGGAGAATAGTTTGTCCATAGCCAAGTCACGGTCTTCAAGAAGACAAGATATACCCATTCTTGAATGAGGTTGCATAGAGCATGCAACACCAGCCCAAGGGAAAATCTGTATCCCCTGCATTCTGTACAATGACAGAGCACTGGTTCTTGTCTAGAAATAGGATGTATTAAGAAGACAAAGATTGGGTCCTGTGGTGTGTACATCAGTACAGAGGCCACCTTCAGCTCAACTTATGAGCCCAGGGTCATGGAATCGACTCTGGTCTCAGGTTCCCTGCTCTGGGGCAAGTCAGCTTCACCCTCTCCAGCTCCATCCCCTATTGTGATCTCCCTGTCTGTCGGTCGTATACATGCATGCCGATATTTTGGCAAAAAACAAAAACTAATAAACAAACAAAAAACAGTGTACAAGTATTGACTGGGGCCAGAGGATGGTTTATTTAATTTGGATTTAGGTCCCTATAGAATGAAGCCAGGTACAGAGCAACTCCCACCATCCTGAAATGCCAGACTGTCACTCTGAGCTCCCCTGTTCATTCTGTTATTCTTTGTCCTCCTGTATCTCCTCACCAACCTGCAGCATTTGCTGTCTGTCCCGCTCTAGTGTCCCTTTGTTTTCACATTGTTCATCCTCTCCTGGTTCCATTAGAACATGCCCATTTTCCGAAAGAGGCACTTTTTGTTTATCGCATGAACAATTTGGGGGATGGTCATGAGAGGGTTAAGGCAGGCTTGTGCTGCCACATCTCCATTCAATTCCCCAGAGGGCAGCTGCACCAACCTGTGGGAATGCTCAAGGTTCTGCAACATTCAAATTCTCATCCTTGCTTCCTTTTGGAGATACATGTTGTCATCCTGAAACGTGCACGAAAGTCTTTCAAATGATTTTACTTGGGTTATGGTTCTCTTCCAACAAGCTCTGCGCTTGCTCCTGTGGACTCCAAGTACATGAGTCCGAACTGGGCCTCAGGTTCTCGGGTGTAGGGTCTGCCCTTGTGCTTGGTCACTTTTGAAGATTGGGAGACCGTTTTGGCATGGTGTCTGGAGACACTAGGTTTACTCGTTTCCTCACTGTTGAAGACTCCAGACATGTCTTTGGCATGGTTTTGGGTGTTCCCTGGGAATTTTACTTGATGGCACTTTTCCTGGTCAGAAGCTCCCTGATTGAGTGGGAGGACCATAGACATGTGCGGGGCGTGGAGTTCCACCCCTGAGTCATTGTTTGATGCCTGAATCTTTCTTGTCCTATCATGGGTAAGATGGAATGGTGGATTCTTGCCTTTCTCCGGTGTCCAGAGGCTGGTGGTGATAGTCATGACCAAAGACTACGAATTTGACCATGGAAAACATGACACCGATGCACTTCACAACTGCCTTCGTGAGAGATCCAGGCAGCTCCTGTGTTTTGGGAGGGCTTGGGATCCTCTAAGCCCACCCATGACCACTCCATCCTAGAGTAGTGATCAGGCGTGGGTTGAAAAGGAGTGGTTGCTTTGAGTTCAAACCTTGGTGACATCACAGAAGTTGGATTCACTGAAACAGCAGTCCCTCTCTCATGACATTTGAGTCCTATGGCTTTACGTACTAAGACCCGGGAAGGACAGAAAAAGAGCCCTCTTAGATTAGTCAAGAACTTAGGTTGTCTTGTGTGTTAATTTCCCACGTCCCCTTTGTATACAAAGAAATGAGAAATGATGTTAGGTGTAGCTTCATTTAGACTAACATTTCTCCAGAGATGGCAAAGTTTTGCTATTTCCAATGCAATTTCTATAGATCTCAAGAAACAGTGAGGCATCTTGGGTATTATCAGCTCTCAGAGGTATGTCATCATGTGGGTGATAGTCCTTTCCCAGCGTCTTTTCCTTAAGGGTCAGAAAAGACTGACCCATACAGAAAGTCCCTTCTCTATCATTTTACTGGTCAACATTTCTAGACATTTAAGGAAGACAATGTCGTGTCTTCTCATTGATTCCAGAAATGGAGGACTCAGTTAGACTCTAATTTCATGTCATTTTAATAAGTATAGATAATAAAATATAATTATTTCCTTTTCACTGTAGGTCTTCAACTGCTTTTGAAAGGGCCAGTTTTGTTGTTGTTGTTGTTTATTTGTTTGTTTGTTTTTTAGAATTGTTGATTTATTTTATTGTACATCCAAAACTAATATAACACTGTACATCAATTATATTTAAATAAAAACAACAAAAATAAAATGGGAAGGTATACAAGAATTTTTGGTACACAGTAATTTTTTTTTAATTTAAGTTACCAGTTTATTGTTTACTTTCTATTTTTTTAAAATTTCTTTTCAGTCTGGCGGTATTTATTGTTTTTGCACTACACCAAGTGCTCGATGCAATCCATGCCCTCTCTAATACCCACCAGCTAGTATTCCCAATTACCCATCCCACACCCATTCAAAACCCTCAGATTGGTTTTCAGAGTACATAGTCTCTCATGGTTCACCTTCCCTTCCAATTTACCTCAATTCCCTTCTCTCCTACATCTCCCCTTGTTCTCCATGTTATTTGTGATGCTCCACAAATAAGTGAAACCATATATAATTGACTCTCTCTGCTTGATTGTCTCCAGCATAATCTCTTCCTGTCCTGTCCATGGTATTTCAATAGTTGTGTATTCATCCTTTCTGATGGAGGCATAATACTCCACAGTCTATATGGACCACATCTTCCTTATCCATTTGTCCATCTGGTTTCTTTCTACAGTTTGACAACCGTGGACATTGCTGCTATAAACATTGTGGTACAAACGGGCCTTCTTTTCACTACATCTGTGCCATTGGGGTAAATACCAAATAGTGTAATGGCAGGGTAATAGGGATGCTCATTTTTAATTTTTTGAGGAATCTCCACACTGTTTTCCAAACTGGCTGCACCAACTTGTATTCCCACCAACAGTGTAAGAGGGTTCCCCTTTCTCCACATTCTCTCCAACACATGTTGATCCTGTGTTGCTAATTTGGGCCATTATAATTGGTGTAAGGTGGTATCTCAATGTGGTTTTCCTTTGAATCCCCCTGAGGGCTAGTGATGATGAACATTTTTTCATGTGTCTGATAGTCATTTGTAGGTCTTCTTTGGAGAAGTGTCTGTTCGTATATTCTGCCCATTTTTTATATGATTGTCTGCTTTGTATATGTTGAGTTTGAGGAGTTCTTTATAGATCCTGGATATCAACCTTTTATCTGTATTCTCATTTGCAAATAGCTTCTCCCATTCCGTGGGTTGCCTCTTTGTTTGTTGACTGCTTCTTTTGCTGTGCAGAAGCTTTTGATTTTGATGAAGTCCCAAAAGTTCATGTTTACTTTTGTTTCCTTTGCCTTTGGAGACATATCTTGAAAGAAGTTGCTGTGGCTGATATCGAAGAGATTACTGCCTATGTTTTCCTCTAGGATCTGATGGATTCCTGTCTCACCTTGAGGTCATTTATCCATTTTGAGCTTACCTCTGTGTAAGAGAATGGTCGAGTTTCCTTCTTCTACAAATGGATGTCCAGTATTCCCATCACCATTTATTTATTGAAGAGACTGTCTTTTTTCCACTGTATATTTTTTCCTGTTTTGACGAAGATTATTTGCCCATAGAGTTGAGGGTCTATATATGGGCTATCCTCTTTATTCCACTCGTCTATGTGTCCGTTTTTATGCCAGGACAATGCTGTTTTGGTGATCACAACTTTGTAGTAAATCTTGAGATAAGGTACGCAATGCCCCAGTTTTATGTTTGTTTTTTAACATTTCTTTAGAAATTCTGGGTCTCTTCTGATTCTATACAAAATTTTAGGATTATTTGCTCCAGCTCCTTGAAAAATACCGGTGGAATTTTGATAGGAATGGCATTAAAACGATAGATTGCTCTAGGCAGTATAGACATTTGGACAATGTTTTTTCTTCCAATGCGAGATCATGGAATGATCTTCCTTTTTTGTGTGTGTCTTCTTCAATTTCTTTAATGGGTGTTCTGTAGTTCCTCAAGTACAGCTCCTTTACCTTTTCAGTTAGGTTTATTCCCAGATATCTTATAGTTCTTGGTGCTATAGTAAATGGAATAGATTCTCTAATTTTCCTTTATGCATTTTCATTGTTAGTGTATAGAAAGCCACTGATTTCCATATATGACTTTGTATCCTGCCATGTAGCTAAATTGTTGTATGAGTTCTAGACATTTGGGGATAGAGTCTTTGGGGTTTTCCATATAAAGAATCATGTCATCTGCGAAGCGAGAAAGTTTGACTTCTTCATTGCCAATTTAAATACCTTTTATTTCTCTTTGTCTGATATCGGAAGATATAAAGGGGGAAAGAGCCACCAGAGTCGACTGATTGGAAAGTAATGCCCCAATACAAGAGTGCCCTCTGTCTTGGGACCACCATTAACTTGGACTCATGTTGAAAGCACTCAAAAACAGCAAAGGATCACGGGGTTAAAGGATCACTGACAATTGAGGCGGCTAAGGACAGGGGCTTATGTCCCGGAACAAGTTTAGAATTTTCTGGTGCTGAGCTAGAGAGAGTGTGGCAGATTAACCAGCTCCTTGTTCCTGAGCCACCAGTGCACCTGAGGTGTGTTGTGTCCAGTTTCTTTAAGGGGTGGGAGCCACACCATACAGCAAATTGCCGAGCCTTGCCTGAGACACGTGCACCCCTCACCTTCCCCTGCCTGAAGGCCCAGCTTGGTGCTCTTAAACCCTTGACATACTATCAGAGCCTGAGAGGCGCCTGTGACCCACACCCTACCCTATGAAAGGTGTCACATGCCCGGCGCTCTTAGACCCGGAAAGACCAGGTGCTCCAAGCCCAGGTCAGTGGGAAAATCTCAGTGTGCAATCACTTCTTGGAACCACTCTGGTGGTCTGGAGCTGCCCACACTGCTGCTGTGGTTTTCAGTACAAGCAAAAGATCCTGCATCCCCTGGGACCGTATCTCAATATAAGCTCTGCCATTGGCCAAAAGGGAATTTATATGTGCCCTGCAGAACCTACAGAGGAGCAGATAGAGGTTTCTCTCTGTCAGGGAGGTCAGGCTGCAGTTTACTTTCCTCTAAAACTCCAAGAACCATCAAAAGCAGTCAAGGCGAGAGAGAAAAAGTGAACAAATACAAAAACAAAAACAAAAGCCTGAAAAAACCGGTTTCCTCAGAGCCCACCCCCATGAGCGGGGAGGGAGGACTTAAATCAGGTAACATCATTGACTGAAAACCCACGTGGCAGGCCCCTCCCTCAGAAATAAAACCAGCAAAGTAAAAAATTAAAAGACTACAAGAGAACAACCACCACTATTTCATAGATACAACTTTAATTTTAATTCATTCCCAATATTCTGGTTTTTTATATAGATTTTTTAAGTAAATTTTTTATTTTCAGCTTAACAGTATTCATTATTTTTACACAACACCCAGTGCCCCATGCAATCCATTCCCTCTATAATAGCCACCACTTGGTAGCCAGACCGCCCACACCCCCGCCCCTGCAAAATCCTCAGATTGATTTTCAGAGTCCATAGTCTCTCATGGTTCACCTCCCCTTCCAATATCCTCCATCTCCCTTCTCCTCTCCATCTCCCCATGTCCTCCATGATATATGTGATGCTCCACAAAGAAGTCAAACCATAGGATGATTGACTCTCTCTGCTTGACTTGATTCATTCAGCATAATCTCTTCCAGTCCCGTCTATATTGCTACAAAAGTTGAGTATTCGTACTTTCTGATGGAGGCATAATAGTCCATAGTGTATATGGACCACATCTTCCTTATCCATTCGTCCATGGAAGGGCATCTTGGTTCTTTCCACAGTTGGGCGACCGTGGCCAATGCTGCTGTAAACATTGGGGTAGAAATGGCCCTTATTTTCACTACATCTGTATCTTTGGGGTAAATACCCAGTATCGCAATTGCAGGGTAATAGGAAAGCTCTATTTTTAATTTCGTGAGGAATCTCCATACTGTTCTCCAAAGAGGCTGCATCACCTTGCATTCCCACCAACAGTGGAAGAGGGTTCCCCTTTCTCCACATCCTTTCCAACACATGTTGTTTCCTGTCTTGCTAATTTTTGCCATTCTAACTGGTGTAAGGTGATATCTCAATGTGGTTTTCATTTGAATCTCCCTGATGGCTAGTGATGATGAACATTTTTTCATGTGTCTGATAACCATTTGTATGTCTTCATTGGAGAAGTGTCTGTTCATATCTTCTGCCCATTTTTTGATATGATTGTCTGTTTTGTGTCTGTTGAGTTTTAAGAGTTCATTATAGATCCTGGATATCAATCTTTTGTCTGTACTGTCATTTGCAAATACCTTCTCCCATTCCGTGGGTTGCCTCTTTGTTTTCTTGACTGTTTCTTTTGATTTTGATGAAGTTGAAAAAGTTCACGTTTGCTTTTGTTTCCTTTGCCTTTGGAGATATATCTTGAAAGAAGTTGCTGTGGCTGATATCGAAGAGATTACTGCTTATGTTCTCCTGTAATATTTTGATGGGTTCCTGTCTCACATTGAGGTCTTTAATCCATTTTGAGTTTATCTTTGTGTACCGTGTAAGATAATGGTCCCGTTTGATTCTCCTATATAGCTGCCCAGTTGTCCCAGCACCATTTATTGAAGAGATAGTCTTTTTCTATTGTATATTTTTTTCTGCCTTGTCAAAGATTAATTGACCATAGAGTTGAGGGTCCATATCTGGGCCCTCTACTCTCTTCCACTTGTCTATGTGTCTGTTTTTATGCCAGTACCATGCTGTCTTGGTGATCACAGCTTTGTAGTAAAGTTTGAAATCAGGTAACGTAATGCCCCCCCATTTTATTTTTGTTTTTCAACATTTCCTTAGCGATTCTGGGTCTCTTCTGAGTCCATACAAATTTTAGCATTATTTGCTCCAGCTCTTTGAAGAGTATCGGTGGAATTTTTATCAGAATAGCATTAAAAGTATAGATTGCTGTAGGCAGTATAAACATTTTAGAAATGTTTATTCTTCTGATCCAAGAACATGGAATGCTCTTCCATCTTTTTGTGTCTTCTTCAAATGCTTTCATGAGTGTTCTGTAGTTCCTCGAGTACAGATACTTTACCTCTTTCGTTAGTTTTATCCCCAGGTATCTTATGGTTCTTTGTGCTATAGTAAATAGAATCGATTCTCTAATTCCCCTTTCTTTATTTTCATTACTAGTGTATAAGAAAGCCACTGATTTCTGTAGAGCGACTTTGTATCCTGCCACTTTGCTGAATTGTATGAGTTCTAGTAGTTTGGGGGTGGAGTGTTTTGGGTTTTCCATATAAAGAATAATGTCATTTGCAAAGAGAGAAGGTTTGACTTCTTCATACCAATTTGGATACCTTTTATTTTTCTTTATTTTCTGATTGATATTGCTAGGACTTTTAATACTGTGTTGAACAAGAGTGGTGAGAGTGGGCATCCTTGTCATGTTTTTTATCTGAATGGGAAGGCTGCAAGCTTTTTCCCATTGAGGATGATACTCACTGTGGGTCTTTCATAGATATATTTTATGAAGATCAGGAATGTTCCCTCTATTCCTATATTTTGAAGCATTTTAATTTGGAACGGGTGCTGGATTTTGTTCAATGCTTTTTCTGCATCAGTTGAGAGGACCATGTGGTTCTTGTCTCTTCTCATATTAATTTTTTCTATGACATTGATTGATTAGCGAATGTTGAACCATCCTTGTAGCCCAGGGATGAATCTAAACTGGTCATGGTGGATAATCTTTTTAATGTCCTGTTGGATCCTGTTTGCTAGGATCTTGTTGAGAATCTTAGCATCAATATTTATCAGTGATATTGGTCTGAAATTCTTTCTGGTAGGGTCTTTGCCTGGTTTGGGGATCTGGGTAATGCTGGCTTTAAAAAGAGTGGAAGTTTTCCTTCTGCTTCAGTTTTTTCTTTTTTTTAAACAGCTTCAGGAGAATATGTGTTATTTCTTCTTTGAAAATTTGGTAGAATTCCCCAGGGAATCCATCAAGTCCTTGGCTCTTGTTTTTTGGGAGGTTTTTGATCACCACTTCAATCTCGTTACTAGATATTGGTCTATACAGGTTGTCAATTTCTTCCTGGTGCAATTTCAGAGTTTATAGTTTTCCAGGAATGCATCCATTTCATTTGGTTGCTTAGCTTATATTCATTTAACTGTTGATAATGATTTATGACGATTGTTTCTACTTCCTTGGTGTTCGTTGTGATCTCTCCCTTTTTATTCATAATTTTATGAATTTGAGCTTTCTCTATTTTCATTTGGATTAGTGTCACCAATGATTTATCGATCTTATTGATTCTTTCAAAAAACCAGCTTCTAGTTTCATTGAAGCATTCTACTGTATCTCTGGTTTCTAACTCATTGATCTCAGCTCAAATCTTGATTATTTCCCTTCTTATGTGTGGAGTTGGTTTTCTTTGTTATTGATTCTCCAGTTCTTTAAGGTGTACAGACAGTTGGTGTGTTCTGGATTTTTCAATTTTTTTTGAGGGATGCTTGGATGGTTATGTATTTCCACCTTAGAATCGTCTTTGCTGTATTAACATATTTATCATCACAGTGAGATGTCCAGAAAATCTAATTATATAATAACCTTCTAATCTGAACTTTTGGTATATACACCTGTGTTCTCTTTTGCATTTTTTCTTTTTCACTTTTTTTTTAAAATTTGAGTTTAGTTTAGACCAGTTTGTTTCTTTATAATTTTTATTTTCTAATATTCATATAGAATTTAACATTATGGCAATCCCCTTTCTCCAATCAATGCTACCCCTATAGGTAAACCAATTTTTAATCCCACTATATCTTAGATAAGTTGAGTTTTTTTAAACAAAGATATCAAGTTACATCCAGGAAGAATCAACACAATCTTCCTCGCCCACACTGAGAACTTATAACCACACTCACATCATTTTTCTCTGCCAAAGTTTCCATGTTTTCTTGTTTGTCCTAACAATATATAAATCTTATATTTGGGGTTCTTTTCGCCGAGTTTCTTTTTTTATTTGCCTATAATTTTATCAGTTTTTTGTTTGTCTGTTTCTGTTTGTATACTTCACAAATTTTCCTTGGGGCCCATTTGGGCTGAGCCTTCTCTTTTATCTTTCTATCTCTCTCTATTCTTTCTCTTTTCTTTTTTCTCTTGTTTGGGTCGGGAATCCTATTGCTCAAAAGCATCCCAGGGTGTACTTTCACTACAGCATGGTCGATACATCCACCTGCATCCGTTCAGTCATCTCTCACAAAAATGACTTGGAGGAGGAATGCACAACAGAAGAAAAATGGATGGGCCTTCTGCAACTGACCTAATGGCTATCAACATATTCAGTATGTCGGAAAGAGTATTCAGGCTCACAATAGCTAGGTTGCAGAAAGCCATGCATGATCAAACAAAATTGATTAGAGCAGAACTGAAAGCCACCAGGGATAACATTCACAATGTAAGGGAAGAACTAAAACCACTAAGGATGATGTTCACAATGCTCTCAATCAGTTCCAATCTAATCTAAATTCTCTAAAAGCTAGGGTAACCACAAAATAAGATAGAATTAATGATCTGCAGGAAAAAAAAGACAGAGAAAGTATCAGGAGGAAGTCTGGCACAAATTTAGAAGCTACAAAAACAGAATATGGGAAATAAATGATGCCATCAAATGTACCAATGTCAGAATTATTGGAATTCCTGAAGGGGAGGAGGATATAGTGGAGGAGGAAGATGTAGTGAAAGAAGTCTAGAAGATATAGTGGAACAACATCTTTATAAAAATTTTCCTAATCTCATGAATGGAACCAGTGTTCATGTTCTAGAGGCAGAACAGTCTCCCCCTAAAATTATAGATTCCAAAAAAAAAAAAAATGAAAGGGCACTGATAGTAAAATTGAGAAATCATAAGTATAGATACAATCGCTTTAAAGCTGCTATGACAAAGAGGATTCTTATATACAGAAGAAAGCCGATCAGAATCATGTCAGACCTGTCCAGAGAGACCTGGCAAGCCAGAAAGGGCAGGCAAGATATTTTCAGGGTACTAAATGAGAAGAATATGCAACCAAGAATACTTTATCCAGCAAGACTGACATTCAAAATCGATGGAGAAATAGTTTTCAAGAACGGCAAGGCTTAAGGGACTATGCAACCACCAAACCGACACTGCAGGAAATATTAAGGGGAGTTCTATAAAAGTGGAAAAATCCTAAGAATAGCATTGAACAGAAATATAGAAAAAATCTACAGAATAAAAGGTTTCAAAGAAACGTGATGTCAATAAAAAACATATCTATCAATAAACACTCTCAATGTGAAGGGCATATATGCGCCCATAAAATGACACAGGGTTGCAGATTGGATTAAACGACAGGACCTATCCATATGGTGTCTACTAAAGACCCATTATGAACCTAAAGATAAACCCAGACTGAAAGTGGCCTCAAAAGATGTCCGGGGTAGCGATTCTCATATCAGATAATTTAGATTTTAAACTAAAGGCAGTAGTCAGAGATACAGAAAGACACTACATCATTCTTAAGGAGACTATCCACCAAGATGATCTAACAATTGTAAATATCTGTGTACCCGATATGGGAGCAACCAATTACATGAGAAAAAAGGTTAGTCAAGATAAAGAGTCATATTGATATGAATAGATTAATAGTAGGAGATCTTTACATGTTTCTCTCAGAAATTGACAGAGCATCCATGCAGAAAATTCATAACGAAACAAAATCATTGAATGACACATTGGACCAGATGGACCTCATAGACATATACAGAACACTCCTCCCTAAAAGAGCAGAACACTCGTTCTTCTCAAGTGCACATGGAACCTTCTCAAAAGTAGACCATATACTGGGTCACAAATCAGGACCCCACTGATACTAATCAAAACCACAACGAGATACCACCTCACACCAGTCAGAATGGCTAAAATTAACAAGTCAAGAAATGACAGATGGTGGCGAGGATGCAGAGATAAGGGAACTCTCCTGCAGTCTTTGTGGGAATTCAAGCTTGTGCAGCCACTCTGGAAAACAGTGTGGAGGTTCCTCAGAAAACTGAAAATAGAGCTAACCTATGGCACAGCAATTGCACTATTGGGTATATATCCTAAAGACAGAAATGTGGTACTCCAAAAAGGCAAGTGCACTCGAATGTTTATAGCAGCAATGTCCACAATAACCAACCAATGCAAAGAACCTAGATGCCCATCAAAAGATGAATGGATGGGACGCCTGGGTGGCTCAGTTGGTTAAGCAGCTGCCTTCGGCTCAGGTCATGATCCCAGCGTCCTAGGATCGAGTCCCACATCAGGCTCCTTGCTCTCCAGGGAGCCTGCTTCTCCCTCTGACTCTGCCTTCCACTGTGTCTGCCTGTGCTTGCGCTCGCTTGCTCTCTCTCTGACAAATAAATAAATCTTTAAAAAAAAAAAAAGATGAATGGATAAAGAAGATGTGGTATATATACACAATAGAATACTATGCAGCCAGCAAAAGAAATGACATCTTGCCATTTTTGACCACGTGAATTTATCTAGAGGGTATTATGCTTAGAAAAAAAAAAACTATCGGAGAAAGTCAGCTATCATATGATCTCCTTGATATGAGAAGTGGAGATGGAATGTGGGGTGATGGGGGGTAGGAAAAGAATAAATGAAAGTACATGGGATTGAGAGGGAGACAAACAATAAAAGACTCAATCTCAAAAAACTGACTGAGGATTGCTGGGGTGTGGGGACTGGAGAGGGTGGTGGGAAAATGGATATTGGGGAGGGTATATGCTAGGATGAGTGCTATGAAATGTATAAACCTGGTGATTCACAGACCTTAACCCTGG
Source organism: Mustela nivalis (assembly GCF_964662115.1). Taxonomy (NCBI): domain Eukaryota; kingdom Metazoa; phylum Chordata; class Mammalia; order Carnivora; family Mustelidae; genus Mustela; species Mustela nivalis. The sequence continues at coordinate 43,276 of NW_028135241.1, read as the reverse complement.
GGCTAAAAATATGTTATATGTTTAATTAAACAAATTAATTTATTATTATTTTTTAGAAGAATGCTTGGATCAACCAGGGGATCAAAGAAGAACTGAAACAATTCATGGAAACCGATGAGAATGTAGACACTTCAGTTCAAAACCTATAGGATACAACAAAGGCAGACTGAAGGGGAAAATGCATAGCCATCCAAGATTTCCTCAAAAAAAAAAAAAAGGAAAAATCCACAATTCATCAGCTGTCTCTACACGTTAAAGAACTGGAGAATCAACAACAAATAAAACCATCTCCACACATAAGAAGAGAAATAATCAAGATTAGAGCAGAGATCAATGAGGTAGAAACCAGAGATACAGTAGAATGTATCAATGAAACAAAAGCTGTTTTTTTTGAAAGAAGCAATAAGATTGATAAACCATTGGCAACACTAAACAAAAGAAAAGAGAGAAAGCCCAAATTAATAAAATCATGAATGAAAAGTGAGAGATCACAACTAACACCAGGGAAGTAGAAACAATCATTAGAAGTTATTATGAACAGCTATATGGAAGGATGCTTTCCGTGGAAACTATAAAGTCCCAAAATTGAACCAGGAAGAAATTGACAACCTGAATAGACCAATATCGTGTAATAATATTGAAGCAGTAATCAAATATCTCCCAAAAAAACAAGAGCCCAGGACCTGACGGATTCACTTGGGAATTCTACCAAACTTTCAGAAAGAAATAACACCTATTCTCCTGAAGCTGTTTCAAAAAATTGAAGCAGAAGGAAAACTTCCCAACTTTTTCTATGAATCCAGCATTACCCTGATCCCCAACCAGGCCAAAGATCCTACCTAAAAGGAGAATTTTAGACCAATATCACTGATGAAAATGGATGCTATGATTCTCAACAAGATATTAGCAAACAGGATTCAACAACACATTAAGAAGATTACCTACCCTGAGCAGGTGGGATTCATCTCTGGGCTACAAGGATTGGTCAGCATTCACAAATCAATCAATGTCATAGAACAAATCAATAAAAAAAGAGAGAAGAACCCCATGGTCCTCTCAATTGATGCAGAAAAAGCATTTGACAAAATCCAGCATCTGTTCCTGATTAAAATTCTTCAAAGTATAGGGATAGAGGGAACATTCCTGAACTTCATCAAATCTATCTATGAAAGACCCACAGCAAATATCATCCTCAATTGGTAAAAGCTTGTAGATTTCCCATTGAGTTCAGGAACAGATGGATGCCCACTCTCACCACGCTTGTTAAACATAGTATAAAGGGTTCTAGCAACAGCAGTCCAACAACAAAGAGAAATAAAAAGTATCCAAATTGGCAATAAAGAATTTAAACTCTTTTCCTTCGCAGATGAGATGATACTTTATATGGAAAACCCAAAATACCCCACCGCCAAACTACTAGAACTCATACAGCAATTCAGCAAACTGGCAGGATACAAAGTCAATGTACATAAATCAGTGGCTTTCTTATACACTAACAATGAAAATACATAAAGGGAATTTAAACAATGTATTCCATTTACTATAGCACCAAGAACCATAAGATAAGTGGGAATAAACCTAACTAAAAAAGTAAAGGATCTGTACTCAAGGAATTGCATAACACTCATGAAAAAATTGAAGAAGACACAAAAAGAGGAAGACGATTTCATACTCTTGGATCGGAAAAATAAACATAGTGAAAATGTCTATACTGTCTAGAGCAATCTATACTTTTAATGCCATTCTGATCAAAATTCCACCGGTAGTTTTCAAAGAGTTGGAGCAAATAATCCTAAAATTTGTATGGAATCAGAAGAGACCCCAAATTGCTGAGGAAATGTTGAAAAACAAAAATAAACCTTGGGCCCTCACGTTAACTGATTCCCGGTTTTACTACAAAGCTGTGATCACCAAGACACATTGATACTGGCTTAAAAACAGACACATTGACCATTAGAACAGAGTAGAGAACCCAGATATGGACCTTTAAATCTATGGGCAAATAATCTTCCACTGTATAGTGGAAAAAATACAGTCTCTTCAATAAATGGTGTTGGGAAAACTGGACAGCTATATATAGAAAAATAAAATTTAATCATTCTCTTACACCCTATACAAAGGTAACTCAAAATAGATAATAGACTGAAATGTGAGACAGGAATCCATCAGATTCCTAGAGGAGAACATAGGCAATAACCTCTTCGATATCAGCCACAGCAACTTCATTCTATATATGGCTGCAAAGGCAAAGGAAACAAAGTGAAAATGAACTTTTGGAACTTCATCAAGATCAAAAGCTTATACACAGCAAAGGAAACAGTCAACAATAACAAAAAAATTGAGGCAAAACGTGGAATGGGAGAGAATATTTCCAAATGACAGTACAGAAAAATGGTTGATATCCAGGATCTATAATGAACTCCTCAAACTCAACACACAAAGAACAGACAATCATATAAAACAAATAGGCAGAAGATATGGACAGACATTTTTCCAATGAAGACGTAAAAATGGCTATCAGACACATGAAAAAATGTTCATCATTACTAGCCATCAGGGAGATTCAAATGAAAACCAATTGAGATATCACCTTACACCAGTTAGAATGGCCAAAAAGCAAGACGGGAACAGCATGTGTTAGAGAGGATGGGGAGAATGGGGAGCCCTCTCACACTGTTGGTGGGAATAAACATTATTGCAGCTACTTTGGAGAATGGTGTAGAGATTCCTCAAGAAGTAGAAAATAGAAATTCCCTATGACTCTGCCATTGCACTACTGGGTCTTTACCAAAGATACAGATGTAGTGAAAAGAAGGGCCATTTGTACCCCAATGTTTATAGCAGCAATGACCATGGTCGCCAAACTGTAGAGAGACCCAAAATGCCCTTCAATGGAAGAATGGATAAGAAAGATGTGGTCCATTTACACTAAGGAGTATTATGTTTTCCTCAGAAAGGATAAATACCCAAGTTTTGTAGTAACATGGACGGGACTGGAAGAGATTATGCTGAATGAAACAAGTCAAGCAGAGAGAGTCAATTATCCTATGGTTTCACTTATTTGTGGAGCATCACGAATAACATGGAGGACAAGGGGAGATGGAGAGGAGAAGGGATTTGAAGGAAATTGGAAGGGGAGGTGAACAATGAGAAACTATACACTCTGTAAAACAATCTGAGGGTTCTGAAGGGTTGTGGGTTGGGAGGATGAGGGAACCAGGTTGTGGGCATTAGAGAGGGCACGGATTGCATGGAGCAAGATAGGGTTTGAATTCTCTTCTATTAATTGCAACTGGATTTGGAATACAGCACACAATATGTAATAGACAATGCTAGGTCTGCCCTATGGAACAACTTCTCCTATGGTCCTCAGAGATACATCTTATGCATGTTTCCCCAAAGCTCAGGTGGTCTAGAGATCCCGTGATGATGTCAGTTATTCCTTCCCACCTTTCAGTCCCTATTATCTGTCCTGTGCTTAAAGTGAATATCGTAGTCCCCAAGAATATTGGATTTTGGTCCCCATCTCCCTTCCTTTCTGTTAATATGCCTCCAACATCTAGATACAACCACGTTGGTGGTATATATGATGGAAATTCTTCCAAGTGTCTTATGTTTGGATGCTCCGTCAAGACTAAACAGCTTCTGATAATTTTTGTCTCTGGAAGGCATAAAATCTCTCTATCTGCCATAGGCACATTCACTTTGGCTCTCTTCTCCTTGAGAATTGCATATCCTATGTCTCCCCCAGTTCTTCCCTTTCAAGCTATTTGCATCGTTATAGCCAAAGGAAATCTCCTATGGCCAACATAAGGTCAAGTTTGATTTATGTTGTTTTCATGTGGACCTTTTTTTGCATATTTTAAAAATTTTCATCCTTCCAACAATTTTTTTTATAGGGATAGGAAAATTTAGTCCTGAATACTTGATCTAATTATTGATAGGTAAGGAGTTAACTTTCTAATTTTGGTTCATTTCTGACTTGTATTCTCTGTGCCTTTCACCTTTATGGTATTTTCTTTGGGATTTGCTTCCTTTATTGTGATTCCTCACTTGCTCCCCATCTTTTGTGTGTCTTATCTGTGGGGGGTGTGTGTTTTGTCTGTGTTTGTTTCATATAACACTTAAAATTAAATTTCAAGAGATAATAACTTGGTCTTTAATGAATAACAATTCAATTTGATATGCCCTGAAAACTCACATTCCATCACTTTCAGCCAAATTTCGTACAAGTTATGTTCCATTTAGGCCTCTTTTATAAACACATATTCTCACTAACCGGCCTTCAAGCAAACACACAATTTTGCGTGCCTGGTTAGAGTCATATTTTTTGTAATTTTCCCCCCTGCTTTTTCAAATGTTCCTTGACTATGATGAGAGAGTAAAATTGTTATTTGTATTTCTGAGACTGAGAGATGTGATATAGCCCAATGCTCAACAAAACTCTACCACATGAAGCTAGTGGCAAGAATTCGTTCTTGATTATAACTGTAAGAATCTGTGGTTCCTATGGAGGACAGATTTGGTAGTATTTTCTGAGAACTCCAGGCTTGCCTTCAGCCATGAACACAAACTGAAGATTACCACATATAATGAAATATGGTGGAAAATGACCTGAAAAAGCATACCAAACTCCACAGTAAAAGAAAAAAGTAATCCCAGAGAATATGTGAGAAGATTTGAGACATGGCTTAGGGGATATGTTGTCGTTGGTACTTCAGAGTGCAGTGAGCCAATGGAAAAGGTAAAGCCACAGGAGAGAGGAGTACACATTGGGAACCCACATGATGCATATATCCCAAAGCCATTGCCTTTGACCAGCCGAGGGTCTGAATGGCACAAGTTCTTGCCAACAAAGAATCTTATTGCCCAGAGATTTCAGATCAGCCTGCTTGGCAGACATCGACTCAATAGCACATTGTGTTTCTATTGGACAGGACACCACCAAACTACCAGGTGCAGACAGCCAGGAAACCATGATCAGAGACAATGCCAGAAAAATGGTGGGTTCTGACAGTGCATCCATGAGAGGCAGGGTTCGTGGAGATGACTCGATGGGGGCATAATAAATTTTGGGTTCTCGCACCAGGAGCATAAAGACTGAGTTACTGGCCAAAGACAGGACGGTGAGGACATTTCCTGCCTAACCTGCAAGCAAGAAGTTCCAACTGTGGAACACTGGGGGGACAGCCTTCCTCAGTCCAAGTTGCTTAGTCCCAGGGGAACAGACTCTCCCATAGAAGACTAGAAAAGCCCTGCCCACATGCTCTCTCATGACCACAACATTCTGCAGGCTTCATTCTGTTGTATTGGTTGAATTTTTCTTTTCACAGGCACACCAGAGCCCACCAAGCTAATCCTCACCCTATTCAGCCTAGACTCCAAACACTCTGAACATCAGGCAGGAGAGCCTCTGCATATGACTGGCTTCAAAGACAGGGGACAGCAACAACACAACAGCAGATGGTATGCATGAAACACCCACCTGAGACTCCCAAAAGGGCCAGCCCTTGGGCACTCCATGATCTCTTCTTTTAAAGATATTACACTCAGGCTAAAAAAGAGAATGGGCTTTTCAAATACTGAGAAGAAGACAGAGACCTGTATGTAATGCAAAGATGGAAAAATCAATTGATGACGAGGTAAAAGAACAAGAAATGACCATGTCCAGGCAGTCAAGGGAAACCTTTGCATGTAACGTGCCTGATGGAGGATTGATAGCAGCAGCCAGAATACTCACTGTACATCAGAAAAAGCAGAAGTCATCAGGGAGTCTTGAACCACACAAATATAAAGTGATAAAAATAATATAAATAAAATAAAAAAAATAAAAAAGAGTCCTGGATGAAAAGATTGATAGCAGATTGAATTGAATGCAAATATGTATAGATATGTAAAGATAATTAAAATACACTACTTTCCTTTTCTCTGTCTGTCTTCATCTGGTTTTGAAAGGTACAGATTGTTTTTCTTTTAATTTATTTGTTATTTGAGGAAGCAAGCCTATCATCCATCATCCGTTTTTGACAGAATATTCATGAATGCTTTCATTCCATATATAACCTAGTGATCATGCTAATATATGCCACAACTCCTCAACACCAGTTCCCTCATTCCTTGCATGTCATTCTTTTCTGCAACCCTCAGCTTGGTTCTCAGAGTCCTGAGTCACTGCTGGTTTGTCTCCTTCCCTGACTTATTCCCCTTCTGGTTTCCCTTCCTTTCTAAGGGCCATGGCATTCCTCCTAGGGCACATGCAAGAGAAGTCATATGATATTTCCATTTGTCTGCTTGCTTTTTTCATTTTGCATCACCCAGTCATGTGGCATTCATGTCAATGCAAGTACCAGGGTTTCATCGTCCCTGAGGGCAAAAGAATAATGTGTTGTCAACATGGTCCACACCTTCTTTATCTACTAGTCATTGCAAGAGCATTGTGGCTCATTCCACAGTTCTGCTCGAGTGGGCATTGCATGCCATTGATATAGACCATTCCACTTTCTCAGATTAAGATATTTGGTCAACATGGGTATACCCAATGCCACAGCAGATAGAGTTAACTAATGATGACAAGGTGTGCTGTCCAAGGCTCTTCCTTAAGAGTTAGCTCTCATGCAGAATGTCACTCTACTTGAAGCCTTTGTAAAAGTGTTTAAATTAAAGCCGAGTAGACAGAACCCTAATCCCTTATGACTAGTGTTTCAGAACACTAGGAGATTAGGACAGGCATCACAATACATCCATGCCCTAACATATTTTCTTGAAAACAGACTTTCTGTCTCTTAGTCTTTATTGACTCATAGGGGAAAGACACTGACAAAGGACCCTCTCACTCACAGGATCACAAACCCCACGGAAGGCTATTGATAGCCAAGATGCCTCACTGTTTCTTGAGATCTCTAGAAATTGAAGTGGAAATTGTAACACCTGGCCATTCCTGGAGAAATATTGGCCTTAAGGATGGTATACCGAAGGTCATTATCTTTACTCTTTCTCTAGAAAGGGAAAGTGGGACATTAACACAAAGACAACCTGAGTTTTTGATTAGGCTCAGAGGACTGTTTTGAATCCTTGTACCCTGGTTTTGTTTTTGTTTTTTTTTTTCAAATGATGCACATGCACCTATTTGACAGAGAAACAGAGAGATCACAATGAGGTGGTGGAGCTTGAGAGAGAGAACCTGACTTGCCCCTGAGAAGGGAACCTGAGACCAGAGTCGATGCCATGGCCCTGGGATCATGAGATGAGAGAAGGCCATCTCAGAACTGATGGACACACTCTGGACCCAGTCTTTCTCTTCTGAATACCTCCTAGTTCTAGGCAAGAACCACTGCTCTGTCTTTTTCAGCAATTCAGGGGATACATATTTTGGCTTGGGCTGGTGTTGCTTGAGTTTTCTGACCTGCTTTGAAGCTGATGTAGCTTGTTCCCTTGAAGTCAGTGATTGACTATGGACAAAGTACTCTCCCACGCATATTTGGGTACATAAAATTCCTCCATTGTAGATTTTGCTTGGGGAATGATACTATGTCTCGTGTTGCTCTGCTTCAGTGGTTGGGAGTCTTCTTTGCCCCTGAATCTGGATCACTGCTTCTGCTCCCAGAAGAGGGACATTTTCTGAGTGATTTATCAAAAAAAAAAATGTTCAGCCGTCTTCTTTTCTCTTGCTCCTAGTTCTCATAAAATAGGCACATCTTTCCATTCCTTGGAATCGATGATTTCCCTAAGCTCATTGTCATGTTCAATCATTCTTCCTTCTGTCTTTGGATTTGCTTTCTTATTTTCCAGTCTTATTCTTTCAAGTCAATAATTTTATCCTCACATTCTGTCAGCTCTTTTGACTTTACATCCAATCCGCTACCCATCTTTTCATCATGAACTCTTTATTTTATCTTTTTTTAATCAGTTTTATCTCTGTGGTTAAAGACTTCCTGATGTCTTCTGTCTTTTTTTTTTTTTTTATGTACAGGGAGTATCCTGGCTATAGAGTTCGATTCTCCATTGGGCGTGACACTTGTAGAGGTTTCACTCGTATTGCATGGCCATGATCATTTTTTTTGTTCCTTTTCCTTGGCATCAATTGATACTTCCATCTTTGAATAGAATCTAAATCTCTGTCTTCTTCTCTGTACTCAAAATCCAATTCTGTTTTCTACCCTGAGAGTAATTTATTTAGGAAGAAGAGGTGGTGGAGTGCCCAAGGGCTGGCCATTGAGAGAGTCTAAGGTGTGTGTGTGTGTGTGGCACGCGTGCCCTTTGATGTTGTGTTGTTGCTTTCCCCCTGTATTAGAGGCCAGTTATCTGCAGGGGCTCTAGTTTCCTGCCATTTGATGTGTTTGGGGTCTGGGCTGAATATGCTGAGGTTTAGCTTGCTGGGCTCTGGTGTGCCCATGAAAGGAGACATTCAACCAACTCAACAGAATGAAGGCTTGCAGAGTGTAATGGCCAAAAGAGAGCATGAGGGCAGGGCTTTCTTCCAGTCCACTACAGGAGAGTCTGCTTTCCTGGGACTAAGCAACTTGGACTGAGGAAAGCATCCCAAAGAGTTCCGGTGCTTGGGATTTCGTGTTTACCGGTTAGGCAGCTAATATCCTCACCGTCCATTTCCCCACTATTTCTCCTGGTATTGTCTCTGATTATGGTTTCCAGTCTGTCTGCATATGGTTCCTTGTTGGTGTCCTCTCCAGGAGAAAACTAGTGTTCTCTTGAGTCGATATCTGCCAAGCCTGCTGATATGAAATCTCCAGGATTCAAGAACCTTTGTTGGCAAGATGCATGCAGTGAAGACCCTCTGCTGGTCACAACCAATGATATTCGGAAATATGCTCCTTGTGAGTTCCCAGTATGCTCCACTCTCCTGTACCTTTGTCCTTTGCATTGGCTCACTGCCCTCTGAAGCACCAACTGCCCATGTCTTCTTAAGCCATGTCTCCAATCGTCTCCCCTAGTTTCTGCAACTTATTTTCTCTTTTGCCATGGAGTTTAGTTTGTAGGCTTCAGTTCAGTTTCCACCAAGTTGTAGTTGATGTGGTAATCCTCCAGTTGTGTTCATGACTGAAGAAAGCGTGGAGTTCTCAGACACTGCTACCATCTCACTGTCCTCCAAAGGTACCTCGGATTCTTACTGAGGCATTAGAAAGAATGAATTCTTGCCACTTGCCCCATGTGGCAGTGTTATGGAGAGCATTGGGCTATGTCACACCTATCAGTCTCAGAATGACAAATAACATACGATTTTACTCTCTCATATTAGTCAAGAAATATGTGGAAAAGCATAGGAAAAATGTACTAACAAGACAACTCTAAACAGGCACACAAAATATGGTGTTTGTTTGAAGGTAGGTTTCTTAGAATATGTGTTTATAAAAGAGGACTACCTAGGACATACTTTGTAGGAAATGTGGCTGAAAGTGATGGATTCTGAATTTTCAAGGCATGTCAAATTGGATTGTTATCCAAAGAAGACCAACTTACTACCTCTTGAAATTTAATTATAAATGTTATGTGAAACACACACAGACAAATACACACACACACTCACACACAGATAAGATACACAAATGATGGGGACAAAGAGAGGAATCCCAATAAAGGAAGCAAACACCAAATAAAATGATATACAGGGGAAAGGCACAGAGAATCCAAGTCAGAAATCAACCAAAATGAGAATGTTTACTCCCTACCTATCAATAATTAGTTCAACTATTCAGGACTAAATTCTCCCATCACTACAAACAGATTGTTAAACTGGATGAAAATTTTAAAAAAAGAAAAAAAGAAAAAAAAAAGGCCAAACTGTCCCCAAGAAAACAACAAAAATTAAACGAGCTCGACCTTCTGTTACCCATAGGAGATTTCCAAAGAATATGAAGTTACAGATATCTTGAAAGTGAAGGAATCGGGAAGATATAGGTTATGCAAATGACAAAGAGAAGGAATCCAAAGAGATTGTGCCTATGGCAGATAGAGAGATTTTATGACATTGAGAGACAAAAGATTACCGGAAGGTGTTTTGTCTTGATGGAGCATCAAGACATCAGAAACTTGAAAGAATTGCCAATATATACACCACCAATATCGATGTATCTAAATGTTGGAACCATATTAACAGAAAGGAAGGGAGACGGGGTCCTCAATCCAATATTGTTGGGAACTACGATATCCTCTTTCAACACACTACAGATCATCCAGATGCAAAGGTGGTAGGGAGTAACAGACATCATCATGGAGTCTTTAGACCACCTGACCACATGCATAAAATTTTGTCTCTAAGGACCATAAGAGAAGTTCTTCCAAAGGGCAGATCTAACTTTGTGTATCACAGATAGTGTGCTGGAGTCCAAATCAAGTCATAATTAAAGGAAGTATATTAAGTGAAAGAATGGAAGAATAAGTATCTTGTATACTTATGACTATGAAGGTATGAAAACGGAAAGAAATCACTTATGAATGTGAAACAAACCCAGACACGAGTAGGTGGAAAACACAACACACTACTAAACTAGCAATGAATCAAAGAAAGAACATCCAAAGGAAGATCAGACAGTGCCATGAAATAAGGAAAGCCAAGAAACTTAACCTATATTGTTTCCCCATAAAATGTTTTTGGGATGATGTGAAAACATTTTATGGGGAAACAATATAGGTTAAATGCGTGTATTTCCAAAAATTAAAAACACAGAAAAATAGCGACCTAACTGGATGCCATAAGGAATAATAAGAAGTAGAAGAACCAAACTCCAAAGTTAACAGAAAAAATGAAATACTACTTTTGACTATAGAAATAAAGGAAACACAAACAAACCAAAAGGAAAAAATCAAAAGAACTCAAACGTCACTTTTGAAAACTTTAATAAACTAGGGAAGCCATTACCTGAATAAAACAGGGAGATAAGCACACAGCTGAAAGTATAAATCCACATGACAGCTGATAGAAAAAAAAAAAACCTGAAATACCCCTCTACACAATTATGCCAGCAAATCCAAGACTGAGAGAAAAGAATTTATTCCAAGACACATATCAACTCCAAAGTTTAGGTCAGTAAATCTACAAAATCTGAGCTCTCTACTAGTAACTAAAGCATTTGAAGCAGTAATCAAACCTCTGCCACACACAGAAGGCCAGGTCCAAATCATTTTTCTGAGCAACTCTTGTAGACATTTAATGAAGGGAAGGTTGTTTCTTCTATTGATTCCAGAAATGGAGGCAGGGAGACTCTAGTTTACAAGTATAAAGACCCAATTCAGTTAAAGACACTATAGGAAATAAATTATATGCCATTTCAATAAGTAAAGATAATAAAATTATAATTCTTTCCTTTTCTCCGACTCTCCTCATCTGGTTTTGCAAAGGCCAGATTGTTTTTCTTTTAATATTTTTTGTTCTGTTGAAACCAGCCTATCTACTGTCATTCGTTTTTGACTGAGTATTAACGGATGTTTCAGTTCCATATATGACCTAGTGCTCCTTCTAATATATGCCATACTCCTGAACAACCATTAACCAGTTCCCTCATTCCCTAAATGACTATCTTTTCTGTAACCCATAGCTTGGTTCTCAGAACCTGGGTCACCCCTGGTTTGTCTACTTCTCTGACTTCTTCCCCATCAGTTTTCCTTTCTTTACTAAGGGCCATGGTATTCCTCCTGGGGACATACGAGGGAAGCCATATGATATGATATTTTCCTTTTTTTTTTTTTTTTGCTTCCCTTGTTCATTTCACATGACCCAGTTCTGTGTCATTCATGTAAAGGCAAGTACCAGGTTTTCATCCTCCCTGATGGCTGAAAAATAATCTGTTGACAATATGGATCACACTTTCTTTATCCAAGAATCTTTGCAAGGACATTGTGGTTAAATCCACAGCTCTGCTGGAGTGGGAATTGCAGGCCATCAATACGGGCCGTTCCTTTTCCGATGATTAAAGGGACTTTGTCAACATGGCTATTCCCTTTACCACAGCAAGTAGAGCTAACTAACAATGACAAAAAGTGCTCTCCAAGGCTCTAAAATAAGAGTTAGCTCTGATGCAGAATATCACTCTTCTTGAAGCCTTTGCAAATGTGTTTAAGGTAAAGACATGTGGATATAGCCCTAATCCCTTATGACTAGTGTTTGAGAACACTAGGAGATGAGGAAACAGAAAGCAAAATACATCTATGCCCTAACACTTTTCCTTGGAAATGTACTTTCCATCCCTTAGTTATCACGGACCCATAGGGAAAAGATGCTGAGAAAGGACTCTCACCCACAGGATGACAAAACCCACGGAGAGCTGTTGATACACAAAATGCCTCACTGTTTATTGATATCTCAAGAAATTGCAGTGGAAATAATTAAATCTAACCATCTCTTGAGAAATTCTGGCCCTAAAGAATAGTATACTGAATGTTATTTCCTTTTCTCTTTGTCTAGAAAGGGGAAGTGGGACATTAAAACCCAAGACTACTTGAGTTCTTGATCAGGCTCAGAGGGCTCTCTTTCTCTTTCCCAGGACTTCCTACCTAAAGCCATAGGACTCAAAGGTCATCAGAGAGGGACTGCGCTCCAGTGAAGCCACTTTCTGTGATGTCACAAAGGTCATAGCAAGCACTTATCATCAATCCACGTCTGAGCAGTATACTTGGCTGGATTAGTCATGGGAGGGCCAAGAGGATCCCAAGCCTCCCAAACCGCGAAGGCACCTGAGTCTCTCACCAAGGCTGTTTGTGAAGCGAGTTGGTGTCACCTTCTCCATGTCCGAATTGGTAGTCTTTGGGGGGTGACTGTCAGCACCAGCCCTATGGACACCAGATAAAGACAAGAATCCACCATTCTATCTTAGCCACCAAAGGTCAAGAAGCAATCAGGTCTCAAACAAAGCCTTAGTGAAGTAATTCCACCCAATCAGGGCGCTTCTGACCAGGAAAAGGGCCACCCATGGAAAGCTTAAAGGGAACACCCACAACCATGCCAAAGACATGTCTGGAGTCTTCAACAGCAAGGACACGAGTACCTCCAGTTTCTATGGAAATTGTGCCAAAACAGCCTCCCAATCTTCAAAACTGACCAAGCACCAAAGGCATACTCTATACCCTAGACCCTTAGGTCCAGGAAGGACTCATGTACTTTATGTCCACAGGAGCAAGCACGGGGCATGTTGGGAGAGACCCATAGCCCAAGTGATGCTATCTGAAAGACATTCATGCCCATATCATTATGACTACTTTTATATCCAAAAGGCCGCATTTGAGAGGATTTGAATGTTGAAGAACCTTGAGCATTCCCACAGGCTGGTGCAGCTACCCTCTGGGGAACTGAATGGAGATGTGGCAGCACAAGCCTGCCCTAAAACTCTCATGACCATCCCCCAAGTGGTTTCATGCGATAAGCAAATAGTGCTTCTTGCCTATAATGGGCATGTTCTCATGGAGCCAGGAGAGGATGAATAATGTGTCAACAAGAGGCAACTACCGGGGGACAGACAATGGATTCTACAGGTTGGTGAGGAGATCCAGGAAGACAAAGAGCAGGAGAATGAACAAGGGAGCTCCTAGCAAAGGTCTGGCATTTTAGAATGGGAGGAGTTGCTCTGTACCTGGCTGCATTCCGTAGGAACTGGGTCCAAATTAAATAAAACGTCCTCTGGCCCAAATCAATCCTTGAACACTGGATTTTGTTTTGTTTTTGTTTTCGTTTTTTTGTCAAATGATGCACATGCACGTATTTGACAGAGAGACAGAGAGATCACAATGAGGGGGTGGAACTGGAGAGGGAGAAGCTGACTTGCCCCTGATATGGGAACCTGAGACCAGAGTCGATGCCATGGCCCTTGATCATGACTTGAGCTTAAGCCTGCCTCTGAACTGATGGAAACACCCCAGCACCCAATCTTTGCTTCTTTATACCTCCTAGTTCTAGACAAGTACCGCTGCTTTGTCATTGTTCAGAAATTGAGGCGATTCGGATTTTGGCTTGGCCAGGTGTTGCTTGAGCTATCTGACCTGCTTCAAGAGATGATCTAGCTTGTCCTCTTGAAGTCAGTGCCTTGGCTATGGACAAACTATTCTCCCACGCATATTTGGGTAAAGAGAATTCCTCCATTGCTATCTTTTGCAGGGGGGATGACACTATGTCTTGTGGTGCTCTTCTTCTGTGGAGGGTGATGGGAATCCTCTGTGCATCTGAATTTGGATCTCTGTTTCTGCTACCAGATGAGGGACATTTTCAGCACAGATTTCTCAAAGACAAGTTGAGCCCTCTTTTTATCTCTCACTCCTATTCTCCTTCAATAGGCACCTCTTTCTTGGAGTAAGATGACCTCCTTAAGCTCATTGTCATGTTCCACCATCCTTTCTTGTCTCTTCAGATTTGCTTCCATATTTTCCAGTTTTTTCTTCCAGGTCACTATTTGGATGCTCTGCTTCTGCCAGCTTCCTGGACTTTGCACCCAGTCTGCTACAAATCATTGCACCAGTGACTCTTTAATTTTTTTTAATCACGTTTAGCTCTGTGGTTCGAGACTCCTTGATGTCTTCTGTGTTTTTCTGATGTACAATGAGTCTCCTGGCTGCTGATTTCAATCTTCCAATGGGCGTGTTACATGTCAAAGTTTAACTTCAATTGCCTGCACATGATCATTTCTTGTTCTTTTTCCTCGACATCAAATGATTCTTCTATCTTTGCATTGGATCTAGGTCTCTGTCTTCTTTTCATTAGTTGAAAAGCCTATTTTGTTTTCTATCCTGGGTGTAATTTTTTTAGGATAATGAGATCATGGCATACCCAGGGGCTGCCCCTTGAGGGAGTCTCCCATATGTGTGGCATGCATGCCCCATGCTGTGTGTTGTGGCTGTCCCTGGTCCTTGGAGCCCGTCATCTGCAGAGGCTCTCCTTGCCGGCCATTTGGATTGTTTGGGGTCTGGGCTGAATATGATGAGGCTTAGCTTAGTGTGCTCTGGTGTGCTTGTGAATGGAGATGTTCAGCCAACTCAATGGAATAAACGCCTGTTGAATGCTGTGGTCAGGGGAGAGCATATAGGTAGCACTTTTTCCTAGTCCCCCACAGTAGAGTCTGTTCTCCTGGGTCTAAGCAACTGGGACTGCAGAAGGGAGTTCCCTAAGTGTTCCATGGTTGGGATTTTGTGTTTGCAGATTAGGCCGCTAATGACCTCACTGACCTGTCTTTGGCCAGTAGCTCAGTCTTTATGTTACTAGGGCAAGAGCCCAAAATTTCTTCTGTCCCCATCGAGTCATCTCCACGAACACTGGCTCTCACGGATGCATTGCCAGAACCAAACATCTTACTGTGTCTCCTGGGATTGTCTCTGATTATGGTTTCCATGCTGTCTGAATCTGTTTGCTTGTTGGTGTCATCTCCAGGAGAAACACAGTGTTCTCTCGAGTCGATGTCTTCCAAGAGTGCTGATCTGAAAACTCTGGACTCAAGACACTTTGTTGGCAAGAACTCGTGACATTCAGACCCTCTGCTGGTCGCAGCCACTGGCATTGGGAAACATGGTTATGTGAGTTCCCAGTGTGTTCCTCGCTCCTGTGCCTTTGCCGTTTGCATTGTCTCACTGCCCTCTGAAGCACTCCCCATGTCTCCCAAAACCATGTTTCCAGGCTTCTGCCAAAGTTTCTTTGAATTCTTTTCTCTTTTGCTGTGGAGTTTGCTTTGTACGCTTCAGGTTCATTTCTGCCATATTGCACTTAATGTGGTAATACTCCAGTTGTGTTCCTGGATGAAGACAAGCCTGGAGTTCTCAGATACTATTACCATCTCACTGTCCTCCAAAAGCACTTCAGACTCTTACCCAACCATAAGCAAGAATGAATTCTTGCCACTTGCCCATGTGGCAGTGTTGTGGAGAGCATTGGACTACATCACATCTATCAGTCTCAGAAAGACAAATAATATACAATTTTATTCTCTAATGGTAGTCAAGGAACATGGTAAAAATCAAGTGAAAAGGGGACAAAAAACATGACTCTAACCAGGCATCCACAATTTGGTGTTTGTTTGAAGGCAGATTAGTGAGAATATGTGTTTATAGAAGAAGACTACCTGGGAAATTCTTTGCAGGAACTGTGGCTGGTAGTGATCGAATGTGAGCTTTCAAGGCATATCAAATTGAATTGCTATCCTTAAAAGACGGACTTTCTATCTCCTGAAATTTTGTTTTCAGTGTTATGTGAAACACAAACAGACAACACCCACCCACCCACACACACACACACACACACACACACACACACACACACACACAAACACACACCAATAAGACACACAAAATATGGGGTGGAAGTGAGGAATTGCTCTAAAGGAATCAAACTCCAAAGAAAATACCATAAAGGGGAAAAGGACAGTGAATCCAAGTTGGACAAAAATGAAAATGAGAACATTAACTACTTACCTATCAATAATTAGTTAAAGTATTCAGGACTAAATTCTCATTTCCCTATAAACAGATTTTTGGAAAGATGAATATTTAAAAGTTAAAAAAAAAGGCAAAAAAGGTCCACAAGAAAACAGCAAAAACAAAACAGGCTTGTCCTTCTGTTGCCCATAGGAGATTTTTTTCCACTAAAGATACACATAGCATGGAAGAGACCTATAGCACAAGTGAAGCCAAAAGAAAGACAATATTTCCCATTTCAAGATGAAAACGTGTATCTCCAAAAGGACGTATTGAAGGAGATTCAAATGTTGAAGAATCTTGAGCATTCCCACCAGGTTTTGCAGCTACCTCTGGGATACTGAATGGAGAAATGGCAGCAGAAGACTGCATTAAACCTCTCATTACTATCCCCAAATGGCTTCAGATGATAAGCAAACAGTGCCTCTTAAGGAAGATGGGCATGTTCTCATGGAGCCCCGAGAGGATGAACAATGTGACAACAAAAGGCCATTACATTGGGACAGACAGTCCCACTGTATGCTACAGTCCCACCGTATGCTACAGGTTGGAGGGGAGATCCAGGAAGACAAATAATAGAAGAATGAACAAGGGAGCTCAGACCTAAGGTCTAGCATTTTAGCATGGTGGGAAGTACTCTATACCTGGCTGCATTCCATGGGGACCTAGTTCTAAATTAAATAAACCATCCTCTGGCCTCAGTCAATCCTTGTAAAATGTTTTTGTTTTTGTATTTGTTTTTTATCAAATGATGCACATGCACATATTTGACAGAGAAACAGAGAGATTACCGTCAGGTAGTGGCACTGGAGAGGGGGGATCAGACTTGCCTCTTAGCATACTCTGAGACAAGACCCTTGGATCATGAGATGAGTAAAGCCCGCCACTGAACTGATGGACACACAGTGGCCCAAACTTTTGTCTTTTTAATACCTCACAGTTCTAGACAAGAACCACTTCTCTGTATTGTTCAGAAAATGCTTGGTCAGGTGTTGCTTGCTCTATATGACCTGCTTCTAGACCTGCTATAACTTGTTTTGAAGTAAGTGACTTGGCTATGTACACACTACTTCCCCATGCATAGTTGGGTAAAGAGTATCCCACCATTGCTAGCTTGGCAGGGGGAATGACACTATGTCTTCGGTTGCTCTACTTCTGTTGATGGTTATGGGACACCTCTCTGACTCTTAATATGGATCTCGGTTTCTGCTCCCAGATGAGGGACAATTTCAGTTCTGATTTCTCAAAGAAATATCTGGCCCTCTTTCTTCTCTCGCTCCTAGGTCTCCTATAATAAACACCTTTTTCCATTCCTTGGAGCTGATGATTTCCCTAATCTCATTGTCATATCCCATCATTCTTCACTTTTTCATTGGCTTTGCTTCCTTATTTTCCAGTGTTTGTCATCCAGGACACTAATTTGATCCTCTGCTTCTTCCAGGTTCTTGAGATTTGCCAGCAGTCTGTTACCAATCCTTTCATCAGAGACTCTTTATTTTATTTTATTAATTTATATTATTTTATTTTTATCACTTTTATCTCTGTGGTTCAAGACTCCCTAATGCCTTCTGTGTTTTTCTGATGTACAGTGAGTATCCTGGCTGCTGCTTTCCATCTTTTTGCGGTCGTGTTACATGTACAGGTTCCACTTCGATTGCCTGGTCATGATCATTTCTTCTTTGCCTTCAGCATCAGTTGATTCTTCCATTTTGCATTGGATCTAGATATCTCTCTTCTTCTCTGTATTCAAAAAGCCCATTCTTTTTTCTATTTTTTTTAAATTTTCAGCATAACAGTATTCATTATTTTTGCACCACACCCAGTGCTACATGTAATACATGGCCTCTATAATATCCACCACCTGGTTCCCCCAACCTCACACCCCCTGCCACTTCAAACCCCAAAGATTGTTTTTCAGAGTCCATAGTCTCTCCCTTCTACTCTCTAACTCCTCAAGTCCTCCATGTTATTTGTTATGCTCCAGAAGTAAGTGAAACCATATGATACTTGACTCTCTCTGCTTGAGTTACTTCACTAGAATAATCTCTTCCAGCCCCATCCATGTTGCTATAAAAGTTGGGTATTAATCCTTTCTGATGGAGGCATAATACTCCATACTGTATATGAACCATATCTTCCTTATCTATTCATCCCTTGAAGGTATCTTGGTTCTTTCCACAGTTTGGCGACCTTGGGAATTGCTGCTATAAACTTTGGGTTACAGATGACCCTTCTTTTCACTGCAGAGTCATAGGGAAGCTCCATTTTTTATTTCTTGAGAAATCTCAATACCGTTCTCCAAAGAGGCTGTACCAATTTGCATTCCCATCAACAGTGTAAGAGGGTTCCCCTTTCTCCACATCCCCTCCAACACACGTTTCCTATCTTGCTAATTTTGGTCATTCAACTGGTGTAAGGTGATATCTCAATGTGCTTTTCATTTGAATCTCCCTGATGACTGGTGATGATGAACATTTTTTCATGTGTCTGACAGCTCTCTGTATGTCTCCATTGGAGAAATGTCTGTTCATATCATTTGCCCATTTTTTGATATGATTGTCTGTTTTGTGCGAGTTGAGGTTGAGGAGTTCTTCATAGATCGTGGATATCAAACTTTTGTCTGTACTGTCAATTCCAAATATCTTCTCCCACTCCGTGGGTTGCCTCTTTGTTTTCTTGTCTGTGCAGAAGCTTTTGATTTTGACCCCTTTCCCTCTAACTACCCATGTCCTCCATGCTTTTAGTTATGCTCCACAAATAAGTGAAACCATATGATAATTGACTCTCTCTGCTTGACTTATTTCACTCAGCATAATCTCTTCCAGTCAAATCCATGTTGATACAAAAGTTGGGTATTCGTCCCTCTGATGGAGTCCTAATACTCCATAGTGTATATGGACCACATCTTCCTTATCCATTTGTCTGTTGAAGGGCATCTTGGTTCTTTCCACAGTTTGGCGACCCGCTATTGCTGCTATAAACATTGGGGTACAGATGGCCCCCTTCTTTTCACTACATCTGTATCTTTGGGGTAAATACCCAGGAGTGCAATGGCAGAGTCATAGGGAAGTTCCATTTTTAATTTCTTGAGGAAACTCCACACTGTTCTCCAAAGAGGCTGCACCAACTTGCATTCCCACCAACAGTGGAAGAGGGTTCCCCTTTCTCCAAATACCCTCCAACACATGTTGTTTCCTGTCTTGCTAATTTTGGCCATTCTAACTGGTGTAAGTTGATATCTCAATGTATATCTTGAAAGAAGTTGCTGTGGTTCAAATAGAGAGATTACTGCCTATATTCTCCTCTAGGATGCTGATGGATTCCTGTCTCACGTTGAGGACTTTTATCCATTTTGAGTTTATCTTTGTGTATGGTGTAAGAGAATGGTGGAGTTTCATTCTCCTACATATAGCTTTCCAGTGTTCCATCACCATTTATTGAAGAGACTGTATTTTTACCACTGTATATTTTTTCCTGTTTTGTCGAAGATTATTTGCCCATAGAGTTGAGGGTCCATATTTGGGCTATCTATTCTATTCCACTGGTCTATGTGTCTATTTTTTATGTCAGGACCATTCTGTCTTGGTGATCACAGCTTTGTAGTAAAGCTTGAAATCAAGTAACGTGATGCCTCCAGTTTAATTTTTGTTTTTCAACATTTCCTTAGCGATTCAGGGTCTCTTCTGATTCCATTCAAAATTTAGGATTATTTGTTGCATCTCTTTGAAGAATACCAGAGGAATTTTGATTGGAATGGCATTAAAAGAATACATTGCTCTAGGCAGTATAGACAATTTCACACTGTTTATTCTTTTGATGCAAGAGCATGAAATGGTCTTCCATATTTTTGTGTCTTCTTCAATTATTTTCATGAGTGTTCTGTAGTTCCTCGAGTACTATTCCTTTAAATTGAATTGATACTCTAATTTATTTTTCTGTATTTTCATTGTTAGTGTACAAGAAAACCACTGATTTATTCACATTCACTTTGTATCCTGCCAAGTTGATGAATTGCTGTATGAGTTCTAGTGGTTTGGGGGTGGAGTATCTTGGGTTTTCCATATAAAGAATCATGTTATCTGCAAAGAGAAAGAGTGAATTCTTCATTTCCAATTTGGATACCTTTTATTTCTCTTTGTAGTCTGAACTGCTGTTGCTAGGACTTTTAATACTATGGTGAACAAACAGCTTAGAAACCATGAAAAAGAATGAGGGAAATAAATGATGCCATGAAACGTTCCAACGTCAGAATTATCGAAATCCCTGAAGGGAAGGATAAAGAAAGAAGTCTCAAAGATCTAGTGAAACAAGTTCTTCATGAAAAATTTCCCAATCTCACATATTGAACCAGCAATCATGTACTAGACGCCTAACGGTCTCCTCCCAAGATTATAGATAACAAAAACAACCCATCAAGAAAACTGATAGTCAAATTGAGGAATCATAATTGAAGGTATAATCTTTTGAAAGCCACTAGTACATAGAGGTTCCTTACTTACAGAGGAAAGCCCATCAGAATCACGTCAGACCTCTCCACAGAGACGTCTCAAGCAAGAAAGGCCTGGAAAGATATATTCAGGGCACTAAATGAGAAGAACATGCAGCCAGGAATACTTTATCCAGCAAGACTGAGTTTCAAAATGGATGGAGAGATAAAGAGTTTCCAAGACCGGCAAGGCTTAAAAGACAATGCAACTACCAAGCCGACACTGAATGAATATTAATGGGGGTTCTATAAAAGAGGAAAAAATCCTAAGAATAGCATTGAACAGAAATATAGAGACAATTTACAGAAAGATAGACTTCAAAGGTCACACAATGTCAATAAAAACATATCTATCAATAATTACTCTCAATGTGAAAGGCCTAAATGTGCCCCCCAAAAATGGCACAGGGTTGCAGGTTGGATAAAAGGACAGGATCCGTCCATACGTTGTCTACGAGACACTTTTGAACCTAAAGATACACCCAGACTGAAAGTGAAAAGACGGAGAAACATCTTTCATGCCAATGTACTCAATAGAACGCTGGCGTAGCAATTCTCATATCCGATTAATTAGATTTTAAACTAACGACTATAGTCAGAGATACAGAAGGACATTACATAATTCTTAAAAGGGACTATCAACCAAGATGATCTAACAACTGTAAATAGCTCTGCCCCCAATATGGGTGCAGCCAATTACATAAGAAAACTGTTAATCAAGATAAAATGTCATATTAATATGAATGCATTAATAGTAGGAGATCTTAACACACCTCTTTTATAAATAGACAGATCATCCAAGAAGAAAATCCATAAAGAAACAATAGCATTTACTGACACATTGGACCAGATGGACCTCATAAATATATACAGAACATTCCTCCCTAAAACAACAGAACACTCATTCTCTCAAGTGCACATGGATCTCACTCACTATCCACCAAGACGATCTAACAATTGTAAATATCTATGCCCCCTATATAGGAACAGCCAATTACATAAGAAACTGTTAGTCAAGATAAAGAGTCATATTGACATGAATACATTATAGTAGGAGATCGTAACCTGCCTAACATCATCCAAGCAGAAAATCCATAAAGAAAGCATTAAATGACACATTGGACCACATGGACCTCATAGATATATACAGAATATTCCACCCTAAAACCACAGAATACTCATTTTCTCAAGTGCACATAGAACATTAACAAGAATAGACCACATACTGGCTCACAAATCAGGACTCAACCTATACCAAAAGAATGAGAATATTCCCTGCATATTCTCAGATCACAATGCTTAGAAACTGGAGATCAATCACATGAAAACGTTTCTAAGGAACTCAAACACCTGGAAGCTAAAGAGCTCCTTGGTTAAGAATGCTTGGATCACCACACACAAAAATAGACTCCCAATGGATGAAAGACCTCAATGTGAGAAAGGATTTCATCAAAATCCTTGAGGAGAACAGAGGCAGCATGCTCTTTGACCTCAACCGCAGCAACATCTTTCTAAGAATATCACCAAAGTCAACATAAGCAAGGAAACAAATGAACTATTGTGATTTCATCAAGATCAAAAGGAAACAGTGAGCAAGACCAAAAGACAACTGACAAACTGGGAGAAGATATTGCAAATGACATATCCAATAAAGGGCTAGTATCCAATATGTATAAAGAGCTTGGAAAACTCAACACACAAAGAACAATGTAATACTCTGCAACCATCAAAAGAAAAGAAATCTTGCCATTTGCAATGACGTGAATGGAACTAGAGGGTATTATGCTTCACAAAATAAGCCAATCGGAAAAAGATAACTATCATATGATCTCCTTGATATGAGGAATTGGAGATGCAATGTGGGGAGTTTGGGGAGTACGAAAAGAACAAATGAAAGAACATGGGATTGGGAGGGAGACAAACAATAAAGGACTCAATCTCAAAAACTAGACTGAGGGTTGCTGGGGTGAAGGGGGACAGGAGAGGGTGGTGAGGATATGGACTTCGGAGAGGGTATATGCTATGATTAGTCCTGTGAATTGTGTAAACTTGGCGATTCACACTGGGGATAAAAATAAGTTATATATTGATAAAAATAATGAATGAATTACTTTAAAAATTTTTAAAAAGACGAAATCTTGAATCAACCAGGAGATCAAAGAAGAACTCAAACAATTCAGGGAAAACAATGAGAATGAAGACATTTTGGTCCAAAACCTATGGGATACAGCAAAGATGGTCGTAATGGAGAAATACATATCCATCCAAGCTTCCCTCAAAATATATGTAAAAATCCAGAATACACCAGCTGTCTCTACACCTTAATGAACTGGAGAACCAACAACAAATCAAACCAACTCCATACATAAGAAGGAAAATAATCGAGATTAGAGCTGAGATCAATGAGGTAGAAACCAGAGATACAGTAGAATGTATCGATGAAACTAAAGTTGGTTTTTTGAAAGAATCAATAAGATCGACAAACAATTGGCCACACTAATCTTAAGGAAAGAAATAAAGCCAAAATTAATAAAATTATGAATAAAAAGGGAGAGATAGCAACTAACACCAAGGAAACAATTATCAGAAGTTATTATCAATAGTTATATGCCAATAAGCTAAGCAATCTAGATGAAATAGATGCATTCCTGGAAAATTTTAAATGCCCAAAATTGAACCAGGAAGAAATTAACAACCTGAATAGAACGATATCTATTAACTAGATTTAAGCAGTGATCAAAAACCTCCCAAAAAACAAGAGCCTAGTACCTGAGGGATTCCCTGGGAAATTCTACCAAACTTTCAAAGAAGAAATAACACCTATTCTCCTGAAGCTGTTTCAAAAATTGAACCAGAAGAAAAACTTCCAGACTCTTTCTATGAATCCAGCATTACCCTGATCCTTTAACCAGGCAAGGACCCTATCAGAAAAGAGAATTTTAGACCAATATCACTGATGAATATGGATGCTAAGATTCTCAGCAAGATCCTAGAACAGGATCCAACAGCAAATTAAAAAAAAAAAAAAAAATCCACCATTACCAGGTGGGATTCATCCGTGGGCTACAAGGATGATTCAACATTTGCAAATCAATCAATGTGATAGAACAAATCAATATGAGAAGAGAGAAGAACCACATGGTCCTCTCAATTGATGCAGAAAAAGCATTGGACAAAATCTAGCATCCGTTCCTGATCAAAACTCTTCAAAGTATAAGGATAGAAGGACCATTCATGAACTTCATCAAATCTATGAAAGACTCACAGCAAATATCATTGTCAATGGTAAAAAGCTTGCAGCCTTCCTGTTGAGATCAGAAACTTAAGTAAACCCACTCTCACCAATCTAGTTCAACAAAATATTAGAAGTCCTAGCAATAGCAATCAGACAACAGAGAGAAATAAAAGGTATCCAAATTGGCAATGAAGAAATTAAGTTCCTCTCTTTGCACATGACATGATTCTTTATATGGGAAATCCAAAAGACTCCACCCCGCAAACTAATAGAACTCATATAGCAATTCAGTAATGTGTCAGGATACAAAGTCAATGTATAGAAACAGAGGCTTTCTTTTACACTAACAATGAAAATACCGAAAGGGAATTAGGAGAATCAATTCCATTTACTATAGCACCAAGAAGCTTAAGATACCTGGGAATAAACCTAAACAAAGAGGTAAAACCACACCTACAAAATGTTAGAATTGACGGGAGACTTTCGTCCTGAATGCTGAATGAATTATTGTTAGGTAAGAAGTTCATTTTCTCATTTCGGTTGACTTCTGTCTTGAATTCTCTGTGCCTTTCCCTTTTATGGTATTTTCTTTGGGGATGCTTCATTAGTGCGATCTCTCACTTCCTCCCCCTCTTTCGCGTGTCTTCTCTGTGTGTGTGTTCGTGTGTGTGTGCATGTGCATGTCTTAATGTGTGCGTGGTCTGTGTGTTTTTCACAAAAAAGTTATAATTAAATTTCAAGAGGTAGGAATTGGGTCTCTTAAGGTTAGCAATTCAATTTGACATGCCTTGAAAATACATTCCATCCGTTTCAAGAACATCTTCTGCAAGGAATGTCATCATTTGTACTCTTCCATAAACACGTATTCTCACAAAACTGCCTTCAAACAAACACCACATTTTGTGTGCCTCATTAGAATCGTATTGTTTGTCCCTATACCCCTTATTTTTCATATGTTTCTTGACTGTCTTGAGGGAGTGAAATCGTCTGTTTGTTTTCTTTCTGAGAATGATAGATATGAAGGAGCCCAAAGCTCTCTGCAAGCCTGTCACATGAAACATGTGGAAGAATCCATTCTTGCTTATGTCTCAGTAAGAATTTGCGGTGACATGGAGGACAGTGAGATGGTAGTAGTGTCTAATAACCTCGTGCTTGTCTTCAGCCATGAAGGCAAAAGGAAGATGACAACAATAACGGAAGCAGGGTGGAAATTGACCTGAACCCTACACAGTAAACTCCACAGAGTAAGAGATCGGAGGTCGCAGAAACTATGGGAGAAGTTTGGAGACATGGCTCATGGGAGATTTGGGTGGTTCGTGCATCAGAGGGCAGTGACCCATGCAAAGGACAAAGGAACCCACAAGGAACCCACAAGGAACCTGTTTCCCAGTGCAATTGGCTGTGACGAACGGAGGGTCTGAGTTCTTGACAACAAAATTGTTGAGGGCTGGAGTTTTCAGATCAGCAGGCTTGGCAGAAATTGACTCGAAAGAACACCGTGTTTTTCTTGGAGGGGACACCAGCAGACAGCCTGGAGACCATGATCAGAAACAATACCAGGAGATAAAGTTGGAGGAGAGTGGGACCTGGCAGTGCATCCGTGAGAGGCAGTGTTTGTGGAAATGATTCAATGGGTGCATAAGAAATGTTTGGCTCTCAAACCAGTAGCAACAGGACCGAGCTACTGGCCAAGACAGGATGGTGATACATTTGCTGCCTACCCTGCCAACACGAAAACCCAACCGTGGAACACTTGGAGGACTGCCTTCCTCAGTCCTAGATGCTTAGTCCAAGGAGAACACATTCTCCCATAGGGGACAAGAAGAATGCCTTGACCACATGCTCTCTTCTGAACACAGCATTCTGCAGGCCTGCATTCTATTGGGTTGTGGAATGTCTCCTTTCACACACACACCAGATCCTACTAAGCAAAACCTCAGCATATTCAGCCCGGGCCCCAAACACACTAAACGCCAGACAAGGAGGGCCCTTGCAGTTGAATGGTCTCAAGGACAGGGACAGCAAGAACACAACAACAGATGGCATGCATCACACACACACACACACACACACACACACACACAAACCCATCATCCTTTAAGGGCCAGCACTTGGTCACTCCCGGATTTCCTCTTCTTAAAGACATTAACCTCAGTATGGAAAAAGAATGAGCTTTCAGAATACGGAGAGGAAGACAGAGACTTATATCCAAGGCAAAGATGGAAGAATCAACTGATGCTAAGGTAAAAGAACAAGAAATGAACACGGCTAGGCAATCAGAGAGAAACTTCTACATAGAACACGCCCGATGGGGTATAGAAAGGAGCGGCCTGGATACTTCCTGTACATCAGAAAACATAGAAGATATCAGAGAGTCTCGAACCACAGAGATAAACTGATAAAGATAAACGAACATAAATAGCTCCTGAAGAGAAGATTGGTAGGAGACTGGATGCAGTGTGGGAACATGGCAGAGGTAGAGGATCCAATGAGTGACCTGGAAGAACTAGTCTAGAAAAAAGGAAGCAAATTCTAAAAGAGAAGGAAGAATGACGGGACATGACAATGAGCTTAGGGAATCATCATTTCCAGGAATTGAAAGAGGTGCCTTTTGTAGGAGAAGTAAGAGTGAGTGAAAGAAAGAGGGCTGAACATGGATTTGAGATATCGGGGCTGAAAATGACCCTCATCTGGTAGCACAAACAGAGGTCCACAATCAGAGGCAAGGAGATACTACCATCACCTTCCAAAGAAGCAGAGTACCAAAAGACATAATGTCCTTCCCCCTGGAAAATCTAGGCATGTAGGAATTCTCTTTAGGCAAATAGGCATCGGAGAATCATTTCTCCATAGCCCAGTCACTGACTTCAAGAGGAAAAGCTATACCAGCTCTCGAAGCAGGCCGGATAGCTCAAGCAACACCCGGCCAAGCCAAAATCCTTATCCCCTGCATTTCTGAACAATGACAGAGCAGCGGTTCTTGTCTAGAACCAGGAGGTATTCAGAAGTCAAAGGTTGGGTCCCTTGTTGTGTCCATCAGTTCAGATGCGGCCTTCAGATCAACTCATGATTCCAGCGTTTTGGCAATGAGTGTGGTCTCAGGTTCTCTGCTCAGGGGCAAGTAAGCTTCTCCCTCTCCAGCTCCAACCCCTGATTGCGATCTCTCTGTCTATCTGTCCAATACGTGCATGTGTATAATTTGACAAGATAACAAAAACAAAACCAGGGTACATTTATTGATTGGTGCCAGAGGATGTTTTCTTGAATTTGGGCCTACATTCCTGTGGAGGGTAGCCAGGTACAGAGAACCTCTCACCATCCTAAAATTCCCGACCTTCGCTTCGAGCTCCCTCATTTATTCTACTGCTCTTTGTCTCCCTGGATCTCCTCACCAACCTGAAGCATCTGCTGTCTGTCGTGCTGTACTGACCCCTTGATAACAATTGTGCATCTTCTCTGGGCTCCATTAGAACATGCTCATCTTCTGCAAGAGGCACTGTTTGCTTATCTCATGAAACAATTTGGGGATGATCATGAGAGGGTGAATGCAGGCTTGTGCTGCCACAGTTCCATGCAGTTCCTCAGAGGGTAGCTGCTCCAACCTGAGGGAGTGCTCAAGGTTCTTCCACATTAGAATCCTCTTCAATGTGTCCTTTTGAACATAAAAGTTGTCTTCCTGAAACGGTTAGGAAGTCTTTCAGATGGCTTCACTTGGGTTTTAGGTCTCTTCAAACATGCTCTCTGTTTGCTCCTGTGGACTCCAAGTACATGAGTCCATCCTGGACCTAAGGATAAGGGTCTGCCTTGATGCATGGTCATTTTTGAAGATTGGGAGGCCTTGTTGGCACCGTTTGTGGAGACGCTCAAGGTACTCGTGTCCTCGCTGTGGAAGACTCCAGACATGCTTTGGCACGGTTGCGGGGGTTCATTTGGAGCTCTCCTTGGGTGGCCATTTTCCTGTTCAGAAGCACCGTGATAAAGTGGGAGGGCCTGACCCTTTTGCCGGGCTCAGATTTCCTCCCCTGAGTCTTTGCTTGAGGCCACAATGTTTCTAGGCCTGTCGTGGTTAAGATGGAATGGTGGATGATTGCCTTTCTCTGGAGTCCAGAGGACTGGAGCTGACAGTCATGACCAAACACTACGAACTTGGCCATGGAGAAGGTGACACCAACTCGCATTGCAAACTGCCTTGATTTGAGACCCAAGCAGCTCCAGCAGTTTGGGACGGCTTGGTGTCCTCTTGTCCCACCCATGACTACTCCAGCCAAGTGTAGTGATCAGGCGTGGGTTGATGAGGAGTGGTTGCTATGACCTCAAAGCTTTGTGACATCACAGATGCTGGCTTCACTGTAGCAGCTGTCCCTCTCCAATGACCTTGGCGTCCTATGGCTTTAGGTAGGAAGCCCCGGGAAGGACAGAACAAGAGCCCTCTGAGTCTGATGAAATACTCAGGTTGTCTTGTGGGTTAATGTCCCACTTCCCCTTTCTAGACTAAGAAGAAAGAAAATGACGTTCAGTTTACCTTTCTTTAAGCCAACATTTCCCCAGATACGGAAAGGTGTCCTATTTCCACTAAAATCTCTAGAGAGCTCAAGACACAGGAGACAACAGCTCTCCGTGGGTTTTGTCATCCTGTGGGTGAGAGCGTCCTTTGTCAGCGTCTTTTGCCTATGGGTCAGTGATGAGTAAGGTTGGAAGGTCCCTTTTCGAGGAAAAAGGTGAGGGCTTCGATATCCGGTGCTGTCTGTGGCCTCATCTCCTAGTGTTCTGAAATGCATGGCCAGGGATTAGGGCTCTGTCTCCCTGGTTTTCCCTTAATTACATTTGCAAAGTCTTCGAGGTGACTGACCTTCGGCATCACAGCTAACTCTTAAGGGAGAGGCCTGGACTGCACCCGTTGTCATCATTAATTAACTATACTTGTTGTGGTACCGGGTATAGACACGCAGACCAAGTCTCTTTAGTCAGAATGAAAGGGACGGCCTATACTGACGACTTGCAAGGCCCATTCGAGCAGACCTTTGGAATGAGCCACAATGCCCTTACAAGGACTAGTGCATAAGGAAGGTTCAGTCCATTTTGGCAACACAGTATTTCTCAGCCGTTGAAGAAAATGAACCCCTGGACCTTGCCTTGACATGAATGTCCCATACCCTGCTGATGGGAAATGGAAAAGGCAAGCAGACAAAGGGAAATGTCATATGGCTTCCCACAATATGTGCTTCGGGAGGAATACCTTGGCCCTTAGTAAAGGAAGGGAAAACTGAAGGGCAAGAAGTCAGAGAATGAGAACCACCAGGAGTGACTCAGGACTCTGAGAACCAAGCTGAGTGTTACAGAAAAGAGAACTGTTAAAGGGGTGTTCAGGAGTTGTGGCATATATTAGGAGGAGCACTGGGACGTACATGCAACTAAAGCATCCGTGAATACTCTGTCAAAAACGGATGATGGATGATAGGCAGGCTTTCTCAACAAAACAGCAACAACAACAACAACAAAAATTCAGAGGAAAATAATCTGGCCCTTTCAAAACCAAAGGAAGTCACAGGGAGAAAAGGAAAGCATTATAT
This sequence comes from Mustela nivalis, assembly GCF_964662115.1. Classification (NCBI taxonomy): domain Eukaryota; kingdom Metazoa; phylum Chordata; class Mammalia; order Carnivora; family Mustelidae; genus Mustela; species Mustela nivalis. Next base: position 13,587 of record NW_028135241.1, on the reverse strand, counting down.
TGTTTATTATCTTTCCTTATTGAAATGACATGGGATTGCTTTACCAAAATGTCCTTCTCTGAATTGTGTCTTTATCCTTGTGACTTATAGTCTACCCGCCTCTTCCATCTCTGGAATCGATGAGAGGACATGGCAATGCCTTCGCTCAATACCTAGAAGAGTGGCCCAGGAAAATGACTTGGACCTTGCCTTCTGTGTGTTGGCAGGTGTTGGATTACTGATTCAAACGCTTCAGTCACTACTAGAGAGCTGAGATTTTGTAGGTTTCCTGACCTAATCTTGGGAGTTGCTATGTGTCTGATAATTTATCCTCTTCTCTCCGGTCTTGGATTTGCTAGCATAAATGTGTGGATGTGTCTCTTAGGATATTCTTTTTTCCTTTCTACCAGTTCTCAATTTGTTTTATACTTTCAGCTGTGTTCTTGTCTCCCTTTTTATCCCAGTAATGGCTTCTGCAGTTTCTTCATGATTAAGACACTGAATTGTGAGATCTCCTGATTTTTTTTCCTATTGGTTTGTTTGTATTTTCTTTATTTCGATAACTATATGCATTATTTCATTTTTTCTGTTAACTTTGGAATTTGGTTCTTCTTCTTCTTGTTCCTTCAGCATCGAGGTAGGTTGCTTTACTTTTTTTTTTTTTTTTTTTTGGTGTTTTAAATTTTGGAAATGCATGCATTATCCCTATATGGTTTCCCCATGAAATGTTTTGGCATCACCCCATAAGTTTCTTGACATTCCTTTGTTCATAGCTCTTTCTGTTTTTCCTTTGGATTTTCTTTCTTACATTCATTGCTATTTTGTGACGTGTTGTGTTTTCCAACTTTTAGTGTCTGGCTGTATTTCCAATTTGAAAGTGATATCTTCCCGTTTTCATACCTTCATGATCATAAGTGCACCGGATAGGTTTTGACTTCTCTTCCATTAATTACCACTGGATTTGGACTCCAGATCATGACCTGTGATATACAAAGTTTGGTCTGCCTTTGAGAAGAACATATCTTATGCTCCTCAGATACGCAATCTTACTCATGGATCCCCAAAGCTCAGGAGGTCTAGAGAGCCAATGTGGACGTCCGTTATTCCTTAACACTTTTCCATCCCGATGATCTGTGCTGTGCTTAACGTGGATATCATAGTCCCCAACAATATTGGATTAAAGTCCCCATCTCCCTTCCTCTCTGTTCATATGCTTCCAACGTTTAGATAAACCAATGTTTTTGGTGTATATGTTGGCAATTCTTTTTTTTTTTTTAAAGATTTTATTTATTTATTTGACAGAGAGAAATCACAAGTAGATGGAGAGGCAGGCAGAGAGAGAGAGGGAAGCAGGCTCCCTGCCGTGCAGAGAGCCCGATGCGGGACTCGATCCCAGGACCCTGAGATCATGACCTGAGCCGAAGGCAGCGGCTTAATCCACTGAGCCACCCAGGCGCCCCTATGTTGGCAATTCTTCCAGGTTTCTGGTGTTTGGATGCTCCATCAAGACAAAACACCTTCTGCTAATCTTTTGTCACTCGGAGGCATCAAATCGCTCCATTTGACGTAGGCACAATCACTTTGGCTCTCTTCCCCTTGGCAATAGTGTAACCTACGTTTTCCCAATATCTTCACTTTCAAGCCATATGTATGTTTATATAGGAAGGAAATTTCCTATTGTCAACAGAAGGTCGAGCTTTTTAATATTTTTGTTTTCTTATGGATCTTTTTTGCCTTTTTTTTTTTTTTTTTGGTGATTTCAAGCACACTTATGAAGTGCTTGTATTGTCGGGAGTCTTTAATCCTGAATACTGAATGAATTATTGATAGGTAAGTAGTTCACATTCTCATTTCAGTTGGCTTCTGACTTGGATTCTCTTTGCATTTCCCCTTTATGGTATTTTCTTTGGGGTTGCTTCCTTAGTGTGATTCTGACTTCTTCTCCCTCTTTTGCGTGTCTTATCTGTGAGTGTGTTCAGGTGTGTGTGCATGTGCCAGTGTTAATGTGTGTGTGGTCTGTGTGTGTTTCACATAACACTTATAATTAAATTTCAAGTGATAAGAATTCGGTCTCTTAAGGATAGCAACTGAATTTGAGATGCCTTGAAAAATCACATTCCATTCATTTCGGAACATCTTCTGCAAGGGACATGATCTATTTTCCTCTTCGAAAAACACGTATTCTCACAAAACTGCCTTCAAACAAACACCAAATTTTTGTGCCTCATAAGAATAGATTTTTTGTCCCTATATCCCTTGCTTTTTCATATATTTCTTGACTGTCTTGAGGCAGTGAAATCTTCTGGTTTTTTTGTCCTTCTGAGACAAACAGTCTGTTTGTTTTCTTTTTGAGAATGATAGATGTGTTGAAGCCCAATGGTCTCCGCAACCCTGCCACATGAGACATGTGGAAGAATTCATTCTGGCTTATGTCTTAGTAAGAATTTGTGGTGACATGTAGGACAGTGAGATGGTAGTAGTGTCTAATAACCTCGTGTTTGTCTTCAGCCATGAAAGCAACAGAAAGAAGACAACATAAACTGCAACAGGGTGGATATTGACCTGAAGCCTACAAAGTAATCTCCACAGCGAAGAGAATGGAAGTCGCAGAGACTAAGGGAGAAGGTTGGAGACATGGCTCAGTGGAGATTTGTGTGGTTCATGCATCAGAGGGCAGAGATACCATTCAAAGGACAAATGCACAGGAAAGCAGGGCTCACTGGGAAACCACAAGGAACCTGTATCCCAGTGCCATTGGCTGTTATGAGCATAGGATCTGAAGGGCACAAGTTCTTGAAACACAAGTCGTGAGGGCTTAATTTTTCAAATCAGCAGACTTGGCAGACATTGGCTCGAAAGAACACCACGTTTTTCCTGCATAGGACACCAACAAGCAACCAGGTGCAGACAGCCTGGAGACAATGATCAGAGACAATACCAGGAGAAGCAGTGGGAAGATGGTGGTACCTGGCAGTGCATCCATGAGAGGCAGTGTTCGTGGAAATGACTCAATGGGGGCATAAGAAATTTAGGGCTCTCTCACCAGCAGCATCAAGACAGAGCTATTGGCCAAGAAGGACAGTGAGGACATTTGCTGCCAAGCCTGCCAACACGAAATCCCAACCATGGAACACTTGGAGGACTGACTTCCTCAGTCCAAGATGCTTAGTCCACGAAGAACAGACTCTCCCATTGGGCACGAGAAGAAAGCCTTGACCACATGCTCTCTTCTGAACACAGCATTGTGCAGGCCTGCATTCTTTAGAGTTGGTGGAATGTCTCCTTTCACAGGCACACCAGAGCCCACCTAGGTAAACCTCAGCATATTCAGCCCAGACCAAAAACACATCAAACGTCAGGAAAGGAGGGCCCTAGCAGTCGACTGATCTCAAGGAAGGGTCAGACGTACACAACAGATGGCATGCATGCCATACACATACACAAACACACACCAAAATCCCTGAAGGGTCAGCCCTTGGTCACTCTGGGATCTCATCTTTATAAAGAAATTAACCTCAGGATAGAAGACAGAATGAGATATTCAAATACGGAGAGGTATACAGAGACCTAGTTCCAAGGCAAAGATGGAAGAATCAATTGATGCCAAGGTAAAAGAACAAGAAATTATCCAGGCTAGGCAATCGGGGTGAAATCTCTACATATAAAAAGCCTAAGGGGATTGAAAGCAGCGGCCTGGATACTCCCTGTACATCAGAAAACATAGAAGATATCAGAGAGTCTCGAACCACAGAGATAAAACTAAAAATATAAAAGAACATAAAGAGCTACTGAAGAGAAGATTGGTAGGAGACTGGATGCAATGTCCGGGAACATGGCCGAGGTAGAGGATCCAATTAGTGACATGGAAGAACAAGCCTAGAAAATAAGGAAGCAAATTCTTGAGAGTAGGAAAAATGATGGAACATGAGAATGAGTTTAGGGAATCATCAACTCCAAGGAATTGAAAGAGGTGCCTCTTGTAGGAGAAGTAAGAGTGAGAGAAAGAAAAGAGGGCTGAACATGGATTTGAGAATTCGGGGCTGAAAATGACAATAATCTGGGAGCAGGAACAGAAGTCCAGAATCAGAGGCACAGGTGATTCTCATCAACTTATACAGAAGCAGAGCGCCAAAAGACATTGTGTAATTCCCCCTGGGAAATCTAGGCATGGAGGAATTCTCTTTAGGCAAATAGGCATTGGAGAATAGTTTGTCCATAGCCCAGTCTTGACTTCAAGAGGAAAAGCTATACCAGCTCTCAAAGCAAGCCAGATAGCTGAAGCAACACCAGCCCAAGACAAAACCTTATCCCCTGTACTTATGAACAATGACAGAGCAGCGGTTCTTGTCTAGAAACAGGAGGTATTCGGAAGTCAATGGTTGGGTCCCGGGTTGTATACATCAGTTCAGAGGCGGCCTTCAGATCAACTCATGATTCCAGGGCCTTGGCATTGACTCTGTTCTTAGGTTCTCTGCTCAGGGGCAAGTAAGCTTCTCCCTCTCCAGCTCCACCCCCTCACTGTGATCTCCCTGCCTCTCTGTCCAATACGTGCATGTGCATATATTGATAAGAAAACAAAAACAAAACCAGGCACAATAATTGACTGGGGCCAGAGGATGTTTAATTGAATTTGGACCTATGGAGGGTAGCCAGGTACCGAGAACCTCCCACCATCCTAAAATGGTCGACCTTCTCTCAGAGCTCCCATGTTCAATCTCCTGTTCTTTGTCTTCCTGGATCTCCTCACCAACCTGCAGCATCCGCTGTCTGTTGCGCTGTACTGACCCCTTGTTGACACATTGTACATCCTCTCCTGGCTATATTACAACATGCCCATCTTCTGCAAGAGGCACTGTTTGCTTATATCATGAAACCATTTGGGGGATGGTCATGAGATGGTGAAGGCAGGCTTGTGCTGCCACATCTCCATGCAGTTCCACAGAGGGTAGCTGCTCCACCCTGAGGGAGTGCTCAAGGTTCTTCCACATTCAAATCCTCTTCAATGAGTCCTTTTGGTCATATAAGTTGTCTTCCTGAAACGGGTACGGATGTCTTTCAGATGGCTTCATTTGGGATATGGATCTCTTCCAACATGTTCTCCTTTTGCTCCTGTGGACTCCACATACATGAGTCCATTCTGGATCTTAGGGTGTAGAGTCTGCCTTGGATGCATGGTCATTTTGGAAGTTTGGGAGGTCTGTTGGCACCGTTTCTGGAGATGCTCGAGGTAATCGAGTACTCCCTGTTGAATTCCAGACATGTCTCTGAGAAGGTTGCGGGAGTTTACTTTGAGCTTTCCTTGGGTGGCCCTCTTCCTGTTCAGAAGCTCCATGATTCGGTGGAAGGGCCTACCTTTACAAAGGCCAGGATTTCCTACACTGAGTCTTTGCTAACAGTCTGATTGATTCTTGGCCTATCCTGGTTAAGATGGAATGAGGGATTCTTGCCTTTCTCCAGAGTCCAGAGGGCTGGTGCTGAGAGTCACGACCAAACACTGCGAATTCGTCCATGGAGAAAGTGAAACCGACTCACTTCGTAAACTACCTGGGTGAGAGATCCAGGCGGCTCCAGCGGTTTGGGACGGCTTGGGGTCCTCTTGGCCCACCCAAGACTACTCTAGTCAAGGGTTGTGATGCGGTGTGGGTTAAAGAGGAGTGGCTGAAATGACATCAAAGCTTTGTGACATCACAGATGCTTGCTTCACTGAAGCAGCTGTCCCTCTCCCATGACCTTGGTGTCCTATGGCTTTAGGAAGCCCCGGGAAGGACAGAACAAGAGCCCTCTGAGCTTGAGCAAGAACCCAGGTTGTCTTGTGTGTTAATGTCCATCTTCCACTTTCTAGACAAAGAGGAAAGGATATGACGTTCAGTATAGCTTCCTTAAGCCAACATTTCCCCAGAGATGGCAAGGTGTCCTATTTACACTACAATTTCTAGGGATCAAGACACAGTGAGGCCTCATGGATATCAACAGCTCTTCATGGGGTTTGTCATCCTGTGGGGAGAGCGACCTTTTTCAGCGTCTTTTGCCTATGGGTCAGTGATGACTAAGGGACAGAATCCCCTTTTCAAAGAAAAAGGTGAGGGCATCGATACATGGTGCTGTCTTTGGCCTCATCTTCTAGTATTCTGAAGCATGCAGCTAAGGGATTAGGGCCTGTCTACCTGGCTTTCCCTTAAACCCCTTTGCAAAGTCTTTGAGGTGAGTGACAATCTGCATTAGAGCTATCTCTAAGGAAGAGGCCTGTACCGCACCTATGGTTATCATTAGTTAACTGTACTTGTTGTGGTAACGGGTATAGATATGTTTAACAAGTCTCTTTAGTCAGAAGGAAAGGGATGGCCTATATTGATGGCTTGCAAAGGCCACTCGAGCAGACCTTTGGATTGAGACGCAATGCTCCTGCAGGACTAGTGGATAAGGAAGGTTTGGCCCATTTTGGCAGCACAGTATTACTCAGCCATGGACGAAAATTATCCCCTGGACCTTGCCTTGACATGAATGTCCTATGCTTCGCTGATGTGAAATCGAAAAGGCAAGCAGACAAAGGAAAATATCATATAGCTTCCCACAATATATGCCTCCAGAGGAATACCTTTGCCCTTAGTAAAGGAAGGGAAAACTGAAGGGGAAAATGTCAGAAAAGGAGACCCACCCGTAGCGACTCAGGACCATGAGAACCAAGCTGAGGGTTACAGAAAAGAGACGCATGCAGGGAATGAGGGAACTGCTAATGGGTGTTCAGGAGTTGGTCGTAATGCAACTAAAGTATCCGTGAATACTCTGTCAAAAACGGATGATGGATGATAGGCAGGATTTCTCTACAGAATAGCAACAACAACAACAACAATTCAGAGGAAAATAATCTGGCCCTTTCCAAACCAAAAGAAGGCACAAGGAGAAAAGGAAAGAATTATTTTTTATTTATCTTTCCTTATTGAAATGGCATAGGATTTGTTTTCTTAAAATGTCCTTAACTGAATTGGGTCTTTATCCTTGTAAATTGGAGTCTACCCGCCTCTTCCATCTCTGGAATCGATGAGAAGACAGGACAATGCCTTTGCTATATACCTAGAAGAGTGGCCCAGGAAAATGACTTGAACCTGGCCTTCTGTGTGTTGGCAGGTGTTGGATTACTGCTTCAAATGCTTCAGTCAATACTAGAGAGCTGAGATTTTGTAGGTTTCCTTACCTAATCTTGGGAGTTTCTATGTGTCTGGGAACTTAACCTTTTCTCTCTATTCTTGGATTTGTTAGCATAAATGTGTGGATGTGCCTCTTTGGTTATTCTTTTTTTTTTTTTTTCTACCAGTTTTCATGTGGTTTCATACTTTCAGCTGTGTGCTTGTCTCCCTGTTTTATCCCAGTAATGTCTTCTGCGGTTTGTTCATGTTTTCAAAACTGAAGTGTGAGATCTACTGATTTTTTTTCCTATTGGTTGGCTTGTGTTTTCTTTAATTCAATAATCATATGTATGATTTCATTTTTTCTCTTAACTCTGAAATTCGGTTCTTCTTCTTGTTGTTCCTTCAGGCATCCAGTTAGGTTGCTTTTTTTTTTTTTTTTTTCGGTGTATTTAAGTTTTGGAACTGCACGCATTTAACCCTATATGGTTTCCCCATAAAATGTTTTGGCATCATCCCATGAGTTTCTTGACGTTCCATTTCATGGCTCTATCTGCTTTTCCTTTGGATTTACTTTCTTGCATTCATTGCTCGTTCGTGAGTGTGTTGTGTATTCCAACTTTTAGTATCTGGCTGTATTTCCAATTTGAAAGTGATATCTTTCTGTTTTCATACCTTCGTGATCATAAGTGCACAGGATAGCTTTTTACTTCTCTTCCCTGAATTATGACTGGATTTGGACTTGAGCTCATGACCTGGGATAGACAAAGTTAGGTCTGCCCCTGGTAAGAACATATCTTATTGTTCTCTGAGACGCAATCTTACTCATGGATCCCCAAAGTTCAGGTATTCTAGAGAGCCCATGGGGACGTCTGTTATTCCTTACCACCTTTCCATCCAGATGATCTGTCCTGTGCTTAACGTGCATATCATAGTCACGAACAATATTGGATTAAAGACCGCATCTCTCTTCCTTTCTGTTCATAGGCTTCCAACGTTAAATACACCCATGTTCGTGGTGTATATGTTGGCAATTTTTCCAGGTTTCTGATGTTTGGATGCTCCATCAAGACAGAACACCTTCTGCTAATCTTTTGTCTCTCGAACGTATAAAATACCTCTAGCTGCCTTAGGCACAATCATTTTGGCTCTCTTCTCCTTGGCAATAGCATAACCTACGTCTTCCTAATTTCTTCACTTTCAGGCTATGTGTATCTTTATAGCCGAAGGATATCTCCTATGGGCAACAAAGGACGAGTTGTTTAATATTTGTAGTTTTCTTAGGGATCTTTTCTGTCTTTGTTTTGTTTTGTTTTGTTTTGTTTTGTTTTGTTTTGTTTTTGTAATTTCAACCACTTCTACAAACTGTTTGTATTGTTGGGAGACTTTAATCCTGAATGCTGAATGAATTTTTGATAGGTAAGTTGTTCACTTTGTCATTTCGATTGGCTTATGACTAGGATTCTCTTTGCCTTTCTCCTTTATGGTATTTTCTTTGTGGTTACTTCATTAGTGCGATCTCACTTCCTCCCCATCTTTTGCGTATCTTATCTGTATGTGTGTGTTCGTGTGTGTGTGTGCATGTGCATGTGTTAATGTGTGTGTGGTCTGTGTGTGTTTCACATACACTACTATTAAATTTCAAGATAGGAATACGGTCTCTTATGGATAACAATTCAATATGACATGCCCTGAAAACTCACATTCCATCTGTTTCAGGAACAAACCCTGCAAAGAATATCATCTTTTGTCCTCTCCAATAAACACGTATTCTCACAAAACTGCCTTCAAATAAACACCACATTTTGGGTAACTCATTAGAATCTTATTATTTGTCCCTATACCCCTTGCTTTTTCATATATTTCGTGACTGTCACGAGGGAGTGAAATGGTCTGTTGTCTTTATGAGAATGATAGATGTGAGGAAGCCAAATGCTCTCCACAACACTGCCACATGAGGGAAGTGGGGGAATTCATTCTTGCTTATGTGTCAGTAAGAATTTGCGGTAACTTGAAGGACAGTGAGATGGTAGTAGTGTCAAATAACCTCGAGCTTGTCTTCAACCATGAAGGCAACAGGAAGATGACCACAGCAACTGCAATGGAGTGGAAATTGACCTGAAGCCTACAAAGTAAAGTACACAGAGAAAGAGAAAGGTAGTCACAGAGACTATGAGAGAAGGTGGGAGACATTGCTCATGGCAGATTTGGGTGGTTTGTGAAGCAGAGGGCAGTGATCCCATGCAGAGGACAAAGGCACAGGAAAGCAGGGCATACTGGGAACCCAGGAGGAACCTGTTTCCTAGTGCCATTGGCTGTGAAGTGCACATGGTCTGAAGGGTACGAGTTCTGGACAACACAAGGCTTGACGGTGGGAGTTTTCAGATCAACAGGCTTGGCAGATATCAACTCGGAAGAACACCATATTTTTCCTGCATAGGACACCAACAAGCATCCAGGTGCAGACAGCCTGGAGACCATGATCAGAGACAATACCAGGAGACGCAGTGTGAAGATGGTGGGCCCTGTCAGTGCATCCGTGAAATGCAGTGTTCGTGGTGATGTCTCAATGGAGACATAATAAATTTTGGGCTATCGCACCAGCAAAATCAAGACCAAGCTACTGGCCTAGCAGGATGGTGAGGACATTTGCTGCCTAGCTTGCCAACACGAAATCCAATCCGTGGATCACTTGGAGGACTGCCTTCCTCTTTCCAAGTTGCTTAGTCCAAGGAGAACAGATTCTCCCATAGGGGACAAGAAGAAAGCCTGACCACGTGCTCTCTTCTGAACACAGCATTCTGCAGGCCTGCATTCAGCTGAGTTGGTGGAATGTCTCCTTTCACAAGCACACCAGAGCCCACCAAGGTAAACCACAGCATATTCAGCCTGGACACCAAACACATCAAATGGCAGGCCAGGAGAGACACTACAGATGACTGGCCTCAAGGACAGAGTCAGCCACAAACACAGTGGATGGCATGCATGCCACACACATGCACACACAAACACACAAACGCACATACACACAACGCACACACTTGACAAACCTTAAAGTCTAGTCCGTGGTCACTCCAGGATCTCTTCTTCCTAAAGAAATTATCCTCAGTTTAGAAAACAGAATGCATTTTTCAAATACAGATCGGAGATAGAGACCTAGATCCAAACCAAAGATGGAAGAATCAATTGATGCCAAGAAAAAAAAAAAACAAGAAATGATCACGGCTAGGCAATCAGAGTGAAACCTCTACATAGAACACGCCCGGTGGTGTATTGAAAGCAGCGGCCTGAATACTCTCTGTCCATCCGAAAACATAGAAGATATCAGAGAGTCTCGAACCACAGAGATAAAACTGATAAAGATAAAAGAACATAAAGAGCTCCTGAAGAGAAGATTGGTTGGAGGCTGGATGCAAAGTCCGGGAACATGGCATAATTGGAAGATCCAAATAGTGACTGGGAAGAATAAGCCTAGAAAGTAAGGAAGCAAATTCTAAGAGAAAAGGCAGAATGATGGAACATGATACTGAGCTTAGGGAATCATCATCTCAAGGAATTGAAAGAGGTGCTCTTGTAGGAGAAGTAAAAGTGAGAAAAAGAAAGAGGTCTGAACATGGATTTGAGAAATCAGGGTCAAAAATGACCCTCATCTGGAAGCAAAAACAGAGGTCCAGAATCAGAGGTACAGAGGACTCTCATCTCCTTTCACAGCAACAGAGCACAAAAAGACATAGTGTCATTCCCCCCTGGAAAATATAGGCATGGAGGAAAATCTTTTGGCAATAGTCATGGGTGAATAGTTTGTCCATAGCCCAGTCACTGACTTCAAGAGGAAAAGCTATACCAGCTCTCGAAGCAAGCCAGGATAGCTCAAGCAACCCAGCCCAAGCCAAAATCCTTATCCCCTGCATTTTTGAACAATGACAGAACAGCTCTTTTTTCTAGAACCAGGAGGTACTCAGACGTCAATGGTTGAGTCCCGGGTTGTGTCCATCAGACCAGAGGCGGACTTCAGATCAACTCATGATTCCAGGGTCTTGGTATTGAATCTGGTCTCAGGTTCTCTGCTCAGGAGCAAGTAAGCTTCTCCCTCTCCAGTTCCACCACCTGATAGGGATATCTCTGCCTCTCTGTCCAATACGGGCATGCACATAGTTGTACAGGATAACAAAGACAAAACCAGTGAACAATAATTGACTGGGTCGTGAGGATGTTTTATTGAATTTGGACCTAGGTTCCTATGGAGGGCAGCCAGGTACAGAGAACCTCCCACCATCCTAAAATGCCTGACCTTCGCTCAGAGCTCCCTTGTTCATACTCCTGTTCTTTGTCTTCCTGGATCTCCTCACCAACTCGCAGCATCCGCTGTCTGTCATGCTGTACTAACCCCTTGTTGACACATTATGCATCCTATCGGGGCTCCAAGGAACATGCCCATCTTCCGCAAGAGGTACTGTGTGCTTATCGCATGAAACCATTTGGGGGATGGTTATGAGAGGGTGAAGGCAGGCTTGTGCTGCCACATCTCCATGCAGTACCACAGAGGGTAGCTTCTCCACCCTGAGGGAGTGCTCAAGGTTCATCCACATTCGAATCCTCTTCAATGCGTCCTTTTCTACATACATTTTGTCCTTTTGTAACGGGCACGGAAGTCTTTCAGATGGCTTCACTTGGGCTACGGGTCTCTTCCAACATGCTCTCCATTGTCTCCTGTGGACTCCAAGTACATGAGTCAATCCTGGACCTAAGGTTCTAGGGTGTAGAGTCTGCCTTGGATGCATGGTCATTTTGGAAGATTGGACGCCTTGTTGGCACTGTATCTGGAGATGCTCGAGGTCTCATTCCTCACTGTGGAAGACTCCAGACATGTCTTTGGCATGGTTGTGGGGGTTCACTTTGAGCTTTCGTTGAGTGGCCCTGATGGATTGAGGGATGCTTGCCTTTCTCCGGAGTCCAGAGGGCTGGTGCTGACAATCATGAGCAAACTCAAAGAAATGGGCCATGGAGAAGGTGACACCGACTCGCTTCGCCAACTGCCTTGATGAGAGACCCAGGCAGCTGCAGTGGTTTGGGACGGCTTCTGTTCCTCTTGCCCACCCATGACTACTATAGACAAGTGTACTGAACAAGCAAGGGTTGATGAGGAGTGGTTGCTACGACCTCAAAGCTTTGTAACATCACAGATGCTGGATTCACTGAAGCAACTGTCCCTCTCCCATGAACTTGGTGTCCTATGGCTTTAGGTAGGAAGCCCCGGGAAGGACAGAACAACAGCTTTCTGAGGCTGAACAAGAACTCAGGTTGTCTTGTGGGATAATGTCCCACTTCCCCTTTAGAGACAAAGAGGAAAGAAAATGACATTATGTATACCTTCATTTAGGCCACCATTTCCGCAGAGACGTTAAACTGTCCTAGTTCCACTACAATTTCTAGAGATGTCAAGAAATGGTGAGGACTCACGGGTATGAGCAGCTCTCCGTGGGGTTTGTCATCCTGTGGGTGAGAGCATCTTTTTACAGCGTCTTTTGCCTATGGGTCAGTGATGACTAAGGGAAGGAAAGTCCCTTTTCGAGGGAAAAGGTGAGGGCATAGATATATGGTGCCATCTGTGGCCTCGTCTCCTAGTGCTCTGAAACACGCGGCTAAGGGATTAGACCTCTGTCTACCTGGCTTTCGCTTAAAGCGCTTTGCAGAGTCTGCGAGGAGGGTGACATTCTGATCAGAGCTAACATTTAAGGAAGAGGCCTGGACCGCACCCATTGTCATCATTAGTTAACTGTACTTGGTGTTGTAACGCATATAGACATGTTGACCAAGACTCTTTAGTCAGAAGGAAAGGGATGGCCTATACCGATGGCTTGCAAGGCCCATTCGAGCAGACCTTTGGAGTGAGCCACAATGCCCTTGCAAGGATAGTGGATCAGGAAGTTTGAGTCCATTTCGGTACCACAGTATTCCTCAGCCGTCGAAGTGAATGAACCCCTCGACCTTGCGTTGACATGAATGTCCCATGCCTGGCTGATGGGAAATGGAAAAGGCAAGCAGACAAAGGGAAATATAATATGGCTTCCCACAATATGTGCCTCGGGAGGAATACCTTGGCCCTTAGTAAAGGAAGGGAAAACTGAAGGGCAAGAATTCAGAGAAGGAGACCTGCCAGGAGTGACTCAGGACCCTGAGAACCAAGTTGTGGGTTACAGAAAAGAGAACTGCTTAAGGGGTGTTCAGGAGTTGTGGGATATATTAGGAGGAAAACTAGGACATATATGTAACTAGCATCCATGAATACTCTGTCAGAAATAGATGATGGATGATAGGCAGGCTTTCTCAACAGAACAGCAGCAACAACAAAAATTCAGAGGAAAACATTCTGGCCCTCTCAAAACCAAAGTAAGTCACAGGGAGAAAAGGAAGGAATTATATTTTTTATTATCTTTCCTTATTGAATTGACATGGGATTGCTTTACTAAAATGTCCTTATCTG